>NW_016107571.1:2809701-2822655 GCF_001604975.1 Cebus imitator | reverse complement strand
AAAAAAAAAAAAAAAAAAAAACTAAGAAGGGAAAAGTGAGGCACAGAAGGGTGCCTGAATGCTTCTGAATATATAAAATATAAGAAACAGGCAATAATGGATTATTCTAGAAAATGGGATGCAGGACAAGTGTGGACAATTATAAAAACAGTCACAGTGCTTTTTATTGCCTTGTATCAGGAGTTGCTTAGCTCACCTCTTGAATCTGGACTGGACTTGTTATTTGCTTTGACTAATAGGAGGCAGCTAGAGTAAGATTGCGTGAGTTCTAGACCTAGTTCTGAAGAGACCATGAAGCTTATGCTCATACTCTTGGAAAGCTTATACCGTCATGTGACCAGAGTTAGCCTGAGGGACAATGAAGAAACATGTGGTCAGTTACTCCCAATGGCCTCAGCTGACAGCCAGGCAACCCTCAGAAGCCCAGAAGCAGGGCGTACTAGTTGACTGCCAGCCAACCACAAATGCATGAGTAGGCCTAGCCAAGACCAGAAGTGCCTGGCTCATCCCAGTCCAAACTGCTGGCCCACAGAATTGTGAGCTAAATAAGTTGTTGTTGTTTTGTTATTACCTCAAATTTTAATTTTCTGAAATTATGGTTAAAAAACACAATAAAAATGTACGCTCTTAACCATATTTAAGTGTACAGCAGTGTCAGCTATGATCATATTGTTGTGTAACAAATCTCTAGGACTTTTTCTAACAACTAACTTTTTCAGTTTTCATTTTGCAAAACAAACTCCATACCCATCAAACAACTCCCAATTTTCCTCCACTCCCCAGCTCCTGGCAACCACTGATCTACTTTCTGTTTCCATGATTTTGACTAGTCTAGATCTCTCATAAAAGTGTCATTATACACTGTTGTCTTTTTTTGACTGGCTTATTTCATTCAGGATGATGTTCTCAAGTTTTATCCATATAGTAGCATGTTCAATGTTGCTGCTTTAAACAGTTATATTTTGGGGTGGTTTGTTACACAGCAAGCCTTAACTAAACAAAAAGGGTGCTCTCCAAGGATCTATTGATTATGTCTGGGGGGGACTTCACCAGTAACTGGTGAAAATACTAGTCTAGCTATTAGTTGAGTGAAAAGCTAGAGAAAAGACTTACAATCCAAGCCTTGAGCCATACGACAAGATATATGAAGCAAAGTAAGGTCTATGAGCTTTATCTTCTACTCGAGTTCCCTAAACTGTTCTTCAGAATTATATTAATGGGTGTTGTGTTTATGATGAAAAGAGTTCTTTGAATATGTTGGAGAAATGCTGCATATAAGATGCCTCTCTTAGAAAATCATAATTCACATTATATTGAGAGTTCTAAGTCCTCAATGCTTAACTGGCATGTCCCAAATATGTTTAATCCATAAAATTTTTTCCCAAAATCTCAGGTTACCACCCTGCAGAACATAAGAACAGGGGATATAGTAGGCAATGCTTTCCAAATTATTAAACTATGAAACCCTTTTCTTATATACAGTATATGTATTGATATCTTAGAGTATATAGTTGAAGAAATGGATAAATTTCTAAACACATATAACCTACAAAGAGAAACATAAAGAAATTCAAAACCCTGAGCAGACCAATAAGAAGTAATGAGACTGAGGCTGTAATAAAAGTTTCCCAGCAGGGAAAAGCGCAGGACTCAATGGCTTCTGTATTAGTCAGTTCTCACACTGCTATGAACAAATATCTAAGACGGATAATTAATAAAGAAAAGAGGTTTAATTGGCTCAAGATTCACAGGCTGTACGGAAAGCATGATACTGGCATCTGCTCAGTTTCTGAAGAGGCTCCAGGAAACTTACAGCCGTTAGTGGAAGGCAAAGGAGGAGCCAGCACATCACATGGCCAAATCAAGAGAAAGTTGACTTTTAAATGACCAGCTCTCTTAAGAACTCACTCATTATCATGAGACCAGCACCAAGCGGGAAATCCACTCCCATTATCCAATCACTTCCCACCACTTCCAACACTGGGGATTACAATTTGACATGAGATTTAGGCAGGGACACAGATCCAAATGATATCAACTTTATTGCTGAATTTTACCAAACATTTAAAGAACTAATATTAATCCTACTCAACTATTTTGAACAACAGAAGAGGAGGGAACTCATTCTATGAAGCTAGTATTAACCTAATAACAAAACAGACAGACACATCAAAAAAGAAAACTGCAGGCCAATATCCTTGATGAACATTGATTCGAAAGCCCTCAACAAAATACTGGCAAACTGAATTCAAAAACACATTAAAATGATCATTCATTTCAACCAAGTGGAATTTGTCTCAGGGATGCAAGATGGTTCAACATTTACAAATTTATCAATGTGATCATCCATATGAACATTTCAACTGATGCTGAAAAAGCATTTGATAAAATTCAACATCGTTTCATAATAAAAACACTAAAAAAACTGGATATAAAAGAAATATACCTCAAGATGATAAAAGTTATGTATGACACAGCTAGTATCATACTGAATGGGGAAAACTGAAAGCCTTTCTTCTAAGATCTAGAATATGACAAAGATGCCCAGTTTCACCACTGTTATTCATCCTGGTGCAAGAAATCCCAGCTAGAGCAATCAAACAAAAGAAAGAAATAAAGGGCATCAAAATTGGGAAGAAAGAAGTTAAACTATTCTTCACAGATGATATAACCTTATATCTGGAAAAACCAAAATTACCAAAAATCTAATAGAACTTCAGCAAAAATTAGAATTTCAACAAATTCAGTAAAGTTGCAGAATACAAAATCAACATAACAAATCAGTAGCATTTTAATATGCTAACAGCAAACAATCTGAAAATGAAATAAAATAATCCCATTTTCAGTAGCCATAAATAAAAAAGTAGGAATAAACTTTACCTAAAAAGTGAAACATCTCTATGATGGCTATTGCAGAACATTGCTGCAAGAAATTGAAGAGGGGATAAGAAATGGAAAGATATATCATGTTCCTGGATTTGAAAGAATCAATATTGTTAAAATGTCCATACTACCTGAAGCAATGTACAGATTCAGTGCAATTCCTATCAAAATACCGAAGATATTTTCACAGAAAAAGAAAAAGAGATGCTAAAATTTATGTGGAACCACAAAAAACTGAGAATAGCCAAAGCTATCCTGAGCAAAAAAAAGAAAAAGAGAAAAAAAAAATTGGAGGAATCACATTATCTGATTTCAAATTATACTGCAGAGCTATAGTAACCAAAACAGCATGATACTGGCACGCTGACACATGGACCAATGGAATACAATATAGAACCCCAAAACATATCCATACATCTACAGTGAGCTCACTTTTGACAAAGGCACCGAGAACATACATTGGGAAAATGACAGTCACTTGAGTAAATGGTGCTGGGAAAACTGGATATCTATATGCAGAAGAATGAAACAGACTCCTATCACTCACCATATGCAAAAATCAAATAAAATGGATTAAAGACTTAAATCTAAGAACTCAAACTATAAAACTACCAAAATAAAACACCAGGGAAATGCTGTAGGACATTGGACTGAGCAAAGATTTCCTGAGTGATACCCCAAAAGCACAGGCAACCAAAGCAAAAATGGACAAATGGGATCATATCCAGGTAAAAAGTTTCTGTACAGCAATGGAAGCAAGTAACAAAGTGAAGAGACAACTCACAGAATGGGAGTAAATATTTGCAAACTATCTGTCTGAAAAGGGATTAATAACCAGAATATAGAAGAAGCTCAAACAACTCTATAGGAAAGAAATCTATTAATAATAATCCAATTAAAATGAGCAAAAGACAGAAATTCGAAAGAAGACATACAAATGGCAAACAGGTGTATGAAATGTGCTCAACATCATTGATCATTAGAGAAATGCAAATCAAAACTGCAATGAGATATAATCTCACCCCAATTAAAACGGCTTTTATCTAAAAGACAGTAACAACAAATGCTGGCACATATTTGGAGAAAGGCGAATGCTCATACACTGTTGGTGGGAATGTAAATTAGTACAACCAATATGGATAACAATTTGGAGTTTTCTCAGAAAACTAAAAATAAAGCTGCCATATGATCCAGCTAACCCACTGCTAGTATATACCCAAAAGAGAGGAAGTCCACGTATCAAAGAGAGATCTTCACCCCTATGTTTAGTGCACTGCTATTCACAATAGCCCAGATTTGAAAGCAACCTAAGGGTCTTTCAGAAGATGAATAGATAAAGAAAATGTGGTACATATACACAATGGGGGACTATTCAGCCATAAAAATAATTAGATCCTGTCACTTGCAACAATGCGGATGGAACTGGAGGTCATTATGTTAAGTGAAGTAAGCCAGACACAGAAGACAAACTTTACATGTCCTTATTTATTTTGGGAGCTAAAAATTAAAACAATTGAACTCATGGAGATAGAGTAGAATGATGGTTACCAGATGCTGGGAACAGTAGAGGGTGGGTGAGGGAGAAGTGGGGATGTTTAATGGGTACGAAAAATAGAAAGAATGAACAAGATCTAGCATTTGATGGCACAACAGGGTGAGTATAGTCAATAATAGTTTAACTGTACATTTAAAGATAGCTAAAAGCATAATTAAATTTTTGTAACACAAATAACAAGTGCTTGAGGTGATAGCTACCCATTTACCCTGAGATGATTATTATGCATTATATTCCTGTATCAGAATAGTTCACGTACCCCTAAATATATACTGCTATTATGTACCTACAAAAATTAAAAAGAAAAATTTATAACTAATTTTGAATAAAATGCAACCAAACTTAGAAGTCTTATGTACCAAAAAAGTTCAACGCTATTGTGGGACACTTCAAATTCATTAAAAAGTAATTCTTCCTTGACTCAAACATTTCTCAAATCCAATTGACAATGGGCAGCAAGGAGAGAAAACACATAGTGCTGTGATGATGTGTGTTGTCTTGTATTCAACATCAGTGTTGTTAATAAAGTTTTATAGGACGGTTACTCTAGCTATATAAAAATATCTAAAATTTGACAATTTTTATTTTGAATAATAAAATGTCAGTTTTGGGGCACATAGTGATTTGTAGGCTGCAACCAATTTTTAGGACATTTCTGCCCTATAGTTGTTTTAATTTTGAAGAAAATATACTTTATTGTTTTTCACAATGTTATACTTCCATCATATTTGAATTCATATTATCACCACAAAAATAATTTTCAGTGCTGAACTTTTAAACTGAATCTACAATAGCATTTACAATAATTTCAGGTGTTTCATGTTGCTGTGGTTTGAATGTGTCCTCCAAAATTCAGCTTTTGTCAAGGTGATAGCAGTAAGAGGTGGGGTATTTAAGATGTGAATAGGCCATATGGGCACCTCCCTCATAACTGGGATGAAATCCCTTTTAAAAGTGGCTTAATGCAGCAATTCAGCTCGCCTGCCCTTCTGCCTTCTTGTCATATGAGGATGCAGCAAGAAGGCTTTCATCAGACACCAGATACCGTCACCTTGATCTTAGACTTTCCAGCCTCCAGAAATGTGAGAAATAAGTCTTTATTTTCTACAAATACCCAATTTGCAGTATTCTATTATAGCAGCATAAATGGACTAAGACAGTTAGAAGGAATATTGTTTTTACACAACTTTATGTTCCATTCATATTTGAATTTATATCACCACAAAATAACTAATTTTAGTGTTGAACCATTAAACTGAATTTTAAATAGCATTTATGATAATATCAGCTTTTTCTCCTTTAACCAAACGAACCACCCAAAAGCTTTACTTTTATTTTGTAAACGGGGTGAAAAGAATCCAACCATCCCATCATTATTTGAATAACCATCCTATCTGATTTTCTATTTGAAATATCTGATGACATTGATATTAACCTGGTATTATTTAAAAGCTTGGAAAATTGTTCTGCAAATAGAACTTCACTTTTATATATATACACACACACATACAAAACTTGGAACAGAAAAAGAGAAAAGGTGATTTGAAGCATCGGTCATTTGATCTACCTAAATGAAAATTTCTGTTTCACTTAGTGTCTTAGTCCGTTCAGGCTGCTGTAACAAAATACAATGAACTGAGTAGCTTATAAACAACAGACATTTATTTCCCCCAGTTCTGGAGGTTAGGAATCCAAGATGAAGGAGTGGGCAGGTTCGGCGAGGGCCCACTTTCTGGTTTATAGACGAAAGCTTCTGGCTGTGTCTTTACCCGGTGGAAGAGGTTTGCTGCCTTTCTGGGTTCTCTTTTATAAGGCTCCTAATTCTAAGCACCTCCCATAGGCCTCATTTCCCAATACTATCACCTGGGGGTTAGGATTTTAGTGAATTTGGGTGGGAACACAAACATTCAGACCACGGCACCTATTGATATAAAAAATACCTTTGGCAACTACTTTTGTGAAATCATCATCTTTAGGCAAAATCTTCTTAAAATAATGATTTCTCTTGAAGTAGACACTGATGCTTTGTTCAGCAGATTCATGTCTTTTGGTTTTCATGCTACATCAAACAACCCCATGGTGGTTGGTAAATGTCAACCAACATCTTATACAAGTTATACCTAAGTTATACATTCACTATCAACTTTCTTGGAAAATAGAAATTCATTACTTTTTTATTATGTAGACATTTGAACTTTCAAAGCTCATTGCTGACAAAAGGATTTATTTGCAAAATTAGAAGTATTACCAAACAATAAAATAAATAAGTGGTTGTAGATTTATACTACATAATCGATGACAAAGCCCTTGTAGGAAGAGTATTCACTCTACTCTCTACAAACTCAATGGAATGTCTTCTTGGTTTCTATTAATATTTCTCTATTTATATTGCACATACTTTTAACCTACAGTTACCCACTGATCCTACCGACAGGTGGCCTGATGGCTTTATGCATCTCACAGGCCATGGCACAACTGGCTGGTCCATGAAGGGGCTGGCAGAAGCAGCAATATCAATACGTCCCTCACCAGTCCTGGAGACCAGAGGAAACAGCTGTCTCTAGCTACTTCCATCCTAGCACACATCAGTTTATTAGCAAGCACCCAGCAAGTAGTCATTGAAAGGGAGTCTGTAATTTGTTTTGTCAAAAAAGGGCCGGGAAAAGAGAGGGGTTATCACTGGTAAATGTTCAGATTTAACTACATATTAAAGAATTCTGTTTATGAAACACAGCAAAAAGTAGTATAAAGTGGATGTGTATAAATTCATTCCATACAACTGCAATACAATAGTAATAAAAATACTTTATAGGGCCGGGTGCAGTGGCTCACGCCTGTAATTCCAGCACTTTAGGAGGCTGAGGTGGGTGGATCATGAGGTCAGGAGATCGAGACCATCCTAGCCAACATGGTGGAACCCTGTCTCTACTAAAATATAAAAAATTAGCTGGGCACAGTGGTGTACACCTGTAGTCCCAGCTACTCAGGAGGCTGAGGTAGGGGAATCGCTTGAACCCAGAGGTGGAGGTTGCAGTGAGCCGAGATTGTGCTACTGCACTCCAGCCTGGGCAACAGAGCAAGACCCAGTCTGAAAAAAAAGAAAAAACTTTACAATAAAAATTTTAAACCCACACAATTGCTAAATGAATTGGACACTGGAACAATAGTTAACTAGGACTTTCCAGAGCAGAGATGTATACACATCCTGCTCATGCTCCAGCTAGCCAGATGGGAGGGACAAAATGAACTTCTGAGGATTCTGCTTACTGATTATAACAGTTTTGTCAAAAGGGTATAACTCAAAGGCTCCCTCCCTCTCTGCCAATAAACCAGTTCGAGTGACTGGACAAAGATGTGCCTCCCTTGCTTGGTGAGCTGCATTCTTCCTGCCTCTGCAGCATGGTAGCTTAGGAAAAAGCCAAGGCCGAGCTCTGGAGATGGTAGGACAAAGAGGACCTCTGACTCCTGCTGTAATGTGGTTTTTCTTTTAGCTTTCTTGTTGCCTTCCCTATGGGAATCAAAGAGTACACTGGAGCATGGTGTGGCAATAAAATGATAATAAATGAATTTGTTTTGAAAAATGAAGTAATCTTGAAATCATCAGTGATGGTCTTTTTTCCTAACCTCATAGGTGTGGAAGTGGTGCGTGTAAATCAGCCTGTGGTTGGCCCATCAAGCTGGTCCTTAAAACAGAGGCTTTCTTAAGAGTGTTTGCCATGGAGTTGGGAAAGAGTAAACTTGGTGAAGGAAGAGTTCCTGAAGAGGGTGGATGCCATAAATTAAGTGTTCCAAGTCCAGCCACTCTTTTGGGTTCTTCTGCAAGACCCTTTGGAGGTATACTTGTGAGAGAGAATGAGGCTTTATTTTCTCTTGTTCCTTAGAGCCAATTTCCTCTCTCTTCCTGCTTCAGAATGTACCAGAACTTCCCATAGAGATGCTCAGATAGGTCCCAGGTACCTGTTCCTCCTTCTCTCTCAGCCTCAATGTTTGGGCATCTCCTGGGAGCTTGTGGACAACAGGGATTACGGGGTGGCAGTAAGTTGCCTTTTATTTGCTGGATAGTATCACGCAGATTTATAAATCAAAACAGACAACTTGGCATTCACATGCAAAACTTCCTTTTAATCATCCCTTTTTCTTACAATCCCCAAGGGACCCAACAGGTGAATAGCTTATGCACAGTTACTGCAAATGCAGCTGGTATAAAAGACCAGGCCTTCCTGACAAGCCTCCTCATATGTGTGCCCATCCATGCAGTTTTAGAAGGCATGCTTGCTGGTGGGGCTAGGATACAGACCACTGGACTTCTCAGCATGGAATCCATTGCCACCAGCACTGCCAGCCCCAGGTGCTGCAGTTACGATGGGGGCCAAGCTGGTGCCCAGGGTAGAGGTGGGTACTCTGCAACCTTGAAGAGAGAAGGATAAAGGTTTCCATAAGCTCAGGAGAGGACTCCATTCCCAGGATGAGTGTCATGTCTGTAAGGTCACTGTGGGTTTCTCTCAGTTCACATCATACCTAACCAATGGTTTAATGCTCTGAGCCTGAATTACGGAGACCCAAGTTCACAGTCCAGCTCTGACATGAGCTATGTGACCATAAGAAATTCATTCACACTTCTCTGAGCCTCAATTTCCTCTCTGAAGTGATGGCATAATTGTATTATCTCTTAGAATTATTAGGTAAAGCATTTTCCAATGTGCACGCTATTTAACAGTGATTACCACATAATTACACCTAGTGCTCGACTTACGACCACGGTCGGGACTGCAGACCGGTCGTAACACGATTTGGTTGTAAGTTGAGTAGGCTATATGTACAGTTGAAATGGTGCACGCAGAGATGGTAGTGCTGCCGGAAGCTGGTCCGCACTGTCGTACACCCAGCTGGGCAATGTTTGCACTGCCAGACGTGGAGCAGTCGAGGCTAGCGATTGTGGTCGTAAAGTCGAATGGTCGTAAGTTGCATAGGTGGTAAGTCGGTCAATACCTGTATTAGCTTTCATTTGTAAGTAAACTAATACACCTGGCACCAAGAGTACCTATGAGAATTATATGAAATCTAAAAGAACCAACAGGGCTGACATAGAGTAAAGGTCCAATAATCGGCACCAGCTTTCCCCACGGCTTCCCAGCCTCTCTTGCTTCCTGGACTTGCCCTATTCTTGGGGCTGAAATAGAATCATGTGTTGAGACCATATGTAGCTTTCCTCCCCATGTCAGGAAAGATGAAATTTGAGTCCCTTTGGCATTCTCCTTCTTTCATTCCTTTCCTCATCTTCTAAGTTTTTAATCCCTTCCTTGTTTTTTTTTTTTTTTTTTCTCTGACCCACAAAGTTCATAAAGGCTGGAGCTGACCAGCAGGACAGGGAATATATTGTTTTACTCTTTTACTTGCCAGGGCTGTCACTCATGACCTACCCTTCAGAAAGTTAACTGGGTCTTGTTTTCTGGGTCCTAAATGCCAGTTCCAACTGGATACACTAGGACAGCTGGAAAATCTGGAGGAGGCCTTATTTGAGGTGAGGCTGGGAGGAGCTCTGGCCTTTTAAACCATGTCTAGTTTGTTATCTCATGGCTGGTAGGTCATCACTGTGTATTGGGTGTGGAGACCCCAAGTGTGGATTTGAGTGCATTCATGAGTGAGTATTTGCCTTGTCCACGGAAAGTGCCTGTGAAATCATCTAGGTCAATGGCCCAGAGTCATGGCCCCTCCAAATCTGTTCTTTAGCAGCTAATCGGCCTGTGGGAGAGAACCAGGGGACTCTGGGGTGTCCTCGCACAAATGCAGGGAGCGACTCTAGCAGGGTAGAGGGAGGACCATGATCTAGTCGAGGAGAGGGGAGACTTGGGGTGGATTTTGAGGAGGCAACTTGGAGGAACTCATAAACATATTTGTATGTACGGCAGGACTGTAGGACTAAGTCACAGAGAATGAGTCTTGGCCCCAAGCAGCTCTTTCCCCTGCCCTTTGTTAACACCAACCACCTCCTGAGAAGGCTCCTCAGAGATGGAGCTTGGGTGGGTTGAGTGCTATGGAGACATAGGGCCTTCACACAGCAAAGTACCTGGGCAAAGCGAGAAGGCTCTAGATGGAAGGTGTAGGGTGAAGAGCCCTGGGATTGATAAGCAGCAGTCATGTCCTCCCCAGACCTGAGCGTAACCTCACAAACCAGAGGCTCTATTGTCTCCTGATTTTGGCTCAGCCTGTGTGAATTTGCCATGGGCAGGGTATAGGCAAAGGAGAAGAAAAAGCTCTGTGGTCTACACTTTGTTCTTGGAGTAGAGAAGAACACCTGACTCAGGGAGCACGAATCAAAGAGCTGCATGAGGATCAGGGAAGAGCAGGGGAGGGGCCAACTGAGAGTCTCCAGGGGTGGGAGGGAGGAGGAAGTGCAAGAGCCAAGGAAAGGAAGGAACAGGAGCTGAAGGGGCTGCTCCAACTGCCAGGCTCTGTGGCTGGTTCATTGGCTCACCCTGAAACTTCATAACCTTCCTGTGTCTCTCCTCATCTCCCTACGTTTCTCCTGGGATTGCAACTCAAGGGCAACTGGAGGGCAGGTCCCCCACCTCTCCCCAACCATGCATTAGGAAGAGTGTGGAGGGCCTTACCTTGAGGGCAAAGCTCCTGGAGTTGTCATACTTGATCCACTGATTCCCCTTGTAGGCATAAGGCATCTCCTGGGGGGCATTCCACACCTCAGTGACTCCTTTCAAGAAGGAGCAGAACTGGGTCAGGTGCAGAAGGAGCAGTCACAACTCAGATGGGCCCTGCTGTGCTGAGGCCACTTCTCTGTCGTCCTTCCACGCCTTTTCTAAGATCCATTCCCCTTTGCTGGAAATAACAGAGCCTGGTTCCAGTGTCACGCAGCTCTCTGCCCTGCTTTTGTCCCATGGGACAGTGGAGTGTACTAAGTGGAGAGATGAGACATGAATTCAGTCCTTTGTCTGCCGATAACCTCATGTGTGACAATGGACAAGCAGCTTCTTTGTGCCTGTGTCCTGGTTTCCTTTTGAAATGAATTTGACGGTTTTTTTTGTTTGAAAGAGTTTTGTTTCAAAAGAGCCAATAAGACGACAGTATAGCATAATGGGTAAGGTCTGAGATTCTGGAGCTGGCCAACTTAAGTTTGAATCCCAGCTCTGCCACTTACTAATTCTGTGACCTTGAGCAAATTACTTAAACTCTCTGTGCCTCGGTAACCACTTGAATAAGATGGGGAGAATGCAGTACCTTATTGTTTGTTAAATGAGATGGCATATAAAAAAATCACCTGGAGCACAACCTGGCTCTCCATTTGCACTCAGTAAGTATTTGCTAGTTCTAGTATTAAAGATGCATGTTTACTTTAAAAGGTCAACATTTAAGATGTTATATCAATCTTTTACTCTCCGTTTCTCTCACAGCCACATATATTCAGAACAGTCAGACTCTTTCCATTGACATATCTTCAACCTTGAGAACAGAGAGAGTGGTTGCTCTAGGCCCCCTGAGGACATTACCTCAAAGTAGGCAAGAGTCCCAGCCTCCTGTGCACAGGGCCCAGCAGTCCCAGGACCAGAAGTGGGAGCATCCAAGCCATGATTGGCAGGATTAGTGAGAGTGAAGGTGTGAACGTAAGTGCTAAAGCCCACGATCAGCTTCTCAGCAGGGGCACCTTGGCTCTTCCAGTAGTTCATTGCATAATCCTGGAGGCAAGATGAGGAAGATATCATTAGAAAGCAGCTGAGCGTGTACCCAGAGGCCTTAGAATAGCCTAGGTTTTCTGCCCAATCCCTAGTGTCTCCAGGTACGGCATCCAGTCAAACCCCTTCCACAGTCCAACCCTGTAGAAAGGAAAGGAGTGCTGCCCCTTCTAGAAGGTATTCTTGGTCAAGAGGTCCATTGCTTTAGTAGCAGTGCTCAGTGTTAGCCGGAGATCCTCTTTTTCCTCATACTGGAGTTCATTTGGGGCATGACTGGTGTTCAGCCGTGCATCCACTACTCTTCCCAATGGGCTTACTACAATGCTGAGAATTGTCTGTGCATTGAGCATCGACTGGGAGATTTTCCCATGTCAATTTTTAAATCCCTCATTGAAATCTGCACTGAAATGACATCTAGCCCATTTACTCACCTACTAATCATTAAGCAGACTAATTATTACTAATTATTACCATACAAATTAAAAAGAAAGAGGGTGGAAGGGAGGCAAGGAAGAGTGGAAGAAGATGGGTCATGAAATGTACTCCTGGCATAAATGTAAAAGATTAAAAAAATTTTTTTAAATTGCATTTTAGGTTTTGGTGTATATGTGAAGAACATGCAAGATTGTTGCATAGGTGCATACATGGCAGTGTGATTTGCTGCCTTCCTCCCCATCACCTATATCTGGCATTTCTCCACATGCTATCTCTCCCCAACTCCCCACCCCCCACTGTCCCTCCCCTATTTCCCCCCAACAGACCCCAGTGTATGATGCTCCCCTCCCTGTGTCCATGTGTTCTCATTGTTCAACACCCGACTATGAGTGAGAA
>NW_016107571.1:2769408-2807946 GCF_001604975.1 Cebus imitator | reverse complement strand
GCTGGATGGCTCTGGCTAGAACTTCCAGTACTATATTGAATAGGAGTGGTGAGAGACGGCATCCTTGTCTAGTGCCAGATTTCAAAGGGAATACTTCCAGTTTTTGCCCATTCAGTATGATATTGGCTGCTGGTTGGTTTGTCGTAAATAGCTTTTATTATTTTGAGATACGTTCCATCAATACCTAGTTTATTGAGGGTTTCTAGCATAAATGCTGTTGAATTTTGTCAAAGGCCTTCTCTGCATCAATTGAGATAATCATGTGGTTTTTGTCTTTGGTTCTGTTTATGTGGTGAATTACGTTTATAGACTTGTGTAGGTTGAAACAGCCTTGCATCCCCGGGATAAATCCTACTTGATCACGGTGGATTAGCTTTTTGATGTGCTGTTGCAATCAGTTTGCCAGTATTTTATTGAAGATTTTTGCATCTATGTTCATCATGGATATTGGCCAGAAGTTTTCTTTCTTGCTGAGTCTCTGCCGGGCTTTGGTATTAGGATGATGCTGGTCTCATAAAATGATTTGGGAAGGGTTCCCTCTTTTTGAATTGTTAGGGGTAGTTTCAGGAGGAATGGGACCAACTCCTCTTTGTATGTCTGGTAGAATTAGGCTGTGAACCCATCTGGACCTGGGCTTTTTTTGGATGGTAGGCTCTTAATTGCTGCCTCAACTTCAGACCTTGTTATTAATCTATTCAGGGTTTCGACTTCTTCCTGGTTTAGGGTTGGGAGGATGCAAGTGTCCAGGAATTTATCCATTTCTTCCAGGTTTACTAGTTTATGTGCATAGAGTTGTTTGTAATAATCTCTAATGATGGTTTGTATTTCTGTGGAATCTGTGGTGATATCCCCTTTATCATTTTTTATTGCATCAATTTGGTTATTCTCTCTTTTCTTTTTTATTAATCTGGCTAGTGGTCTATTTTGTTGATCTTTTCGAAAAACCAGCTCCTGGACTTATTGATTTTTTTTTGAAGGGTTTTTTTGTGTCTCTATCTCCTTCAGTTCTGCTCTGATCTTAGTTACTTCCGGTCTTCTGCTGGGTTTTGAGTTTTTTTTTGATCTTGCTCCTCTAGCTCTTTCAATTTTGATGGTAGGGTGTTGATTTTAGATCTCTCCTTGCTTCTCATGTGGACATTTATTGCTATATATTTTCCTCTAGAGACTGCTTTAAATGTGTCCCAGAGATTCTGGTATGTTGTGTCCTCATTCTTGTTGGTTTCGAAGAACATCTTTATTTCTGCCTTCATTTCATTGTTTATCCAGTCAACATTCAAGAGCCAGTTGCTCAGTTTCCATGAAGCTGTGTGGTTCTGGGTTAGTTTCTGAATTCTGAGTTCTAACTTGATTGCACTGTGGTCTGAGAGACTGTTTGTTATGATTTCCATTCTTTTGCATTTGCTGAGGAGTGATTTACTCCCAATTATGTGGTCAATTTTAGAGTAGGTGCGATGTGGTTCTCAGAAGAATGTATATTCTGTGGATTTGGGGTGGAGAGTTCTGTAAATGTCTGTTAGGTTTGCTTGGTCCAGGCCTGAGTTCAGGTCCTGGATATCCTTGTTAATTTTCTGTCTCGTTGATCTGTCTAATGTTGACAATGGGGTGTTAAAGTCTCCCACTATTATTGTGTGGGAGCCTAAGTCTCTTTGTAAGTCATTAAGAACTTGCCTTATGTATCTAGGTGCTTCTGTATTGGGTGGGTATATATTTAGGATCGTTAGCTCTTCTTGTTGCATCGATCCTTTTACCATTATGTAATGTCCTTCTTTGTCTCTTTTGATCTTTGTGGGTTTAAAGTCTATTTTATCAGAGATGAGAATTGCAACTCCTGCTTTTTTTTTTGCTCTCCATTTGCTTTGTAAATCTTCCTCCATCCCTTTATTTTGAGCCTTTGTGTATCCTTGCATGTGAGATGGGTTTCCTGGATTCAGCACACTGCTGGGTTTTGGCTTTTTATCCAATTTGCCAGTCTGTGTCTTTTGTTTGGGGCATTTAGCCCATTTACATTTAGGGTTAATATTGTTATGTGCAAATTTGATCCTGGCATTTTGATGCTAGCTGGCTGTTTTGCCCATTAGTTGATGCAGTTTCTTCATTGTGTTGATGCTCTTTACCATTTGGTATGTTTTTGGAGTGGCTGGTACTGGTTGTTCCTTTCTATGTTTAGTGCCTCTTTCAGGAGCTCTTGTAAAGCAGGCCTGGTGGTGATGAAATTTCTGAGTACTTGCTCATTCGCAAAGGATTTTATTTTTCCTTCACTTATGAAGCTTAGTTTGGCTGGATAGGAGATTCTGGGTTGAAAGTTCTTTTCTTTAAGGATGTTGAATATTGGCCCCCACTATCTTCTGGCTTGTAGAGTTTCTGCTGAGAGATCTGCTGTGAGTCTGATGGGCTTCCCTTTGTGGGTAACCCGACCTTTCTCTCTGGCTGCCTTTAGCATTTTCTCCTTCTTTTCAACCCTGGTGAATCTGACGATTATGTGCCTTGGGGTTGCTCTTCTTGAGGAATATCTTTGTGGTGTTCTCTGTATTTCCTGGACTTGAATATTGGCCTGCCTTGCTAAGTTGGGGAAGTTTTCCTGGATAATATCCTGAAGAGTATTTTCCAGCTTGGATTCATTCTCTCCGTCACATTCAGGTACACCTATCAAACATAGATTAGGTCTTTTTACATAGTCACATATTTCTTGGAGACTTTGTTCATTCCTTTTTACCCTTTTTTCTCTAATCTTGCCTTCTCGTTCTATTTCATTGAGTTGATCTTTGACCTCTGATATTTCTTCTTCTGCTTGGTCAATCAGCTATTGAAACTTGTGTATGCTTTGCAAAGTTCTCGTGTTGTCTCCTTTGATCAATTCACTTATATTCCTCTCTAAGTTGTTTATTCTCATTAGCATTTTGTCAAATCTTTTTTCAAGGTTCTTAGTTTCTTTGCATTGGGTTAGAATATGTTCTTTTAGCTCACAGAAGTTTCTTATTACCCACCTTCTGAATCCTGATTCTGTCAATTCATCACATTCATTCTCCATCCAGCCTTGTTCCCTTGCTGGTGAGGAGTTGTAATCCCTTGTAGGAGGAAAGGCGTTCTGGTTTCGGGTGTTTTCATCCTTTTTGTGCTGGTTTCTTCCCATCTTTGTGGATTTCTCCACCTGTCATCTTTGTAGTTGTTGACATTAAAATTGGGTCTCTGAGTGGACGTCCAGTTTGTCAATGATGAAGTTATTTCTTTCTGTTTCTTAGTTTTCCTTCTAACTGTCTGGCCACTCTGCCATAGGACTGCTATAGGACTGCTGAGGTCCACTCCAGGCCCTGCTTGCCTGGGGATCACCTGCAGTGGCTGCAGAACAGTAAGGGTTGTTGCCAGTTTCTTCTTCTGCTATCTTTGTCCCAGAAGGATACCCACCAGATGTCAGCCTGAGCTCTCCTTTATGAAGTGACTCTTTGGTTATATGGGGGTCAAGGAGCTGCTTGAGGAGACAGTCTGTCCTTTATAGGAGCTCAAGTGCTGAGCTGTGAGCTCCGTTGTTCATTCAGAGTTGCTGGGCAGGTACGTTTAAGTCTGCTGCAGCAGAACTCATAAATCCACCCCCCCCTTTTTTTTTGCAGGTGCTCTGTCCTGGGAGTTAGGGCTTTATTTATGAGTTTCTGTTGTGCTGCTGCCTTTTTTCAGGGCTGCCCTGCCCAGCAAGGAGGCAGCCGAGTCACTGTCTGCCTGCAGAAGCTTTGCTGAGCTACTGTGGGCTCTGCCCAGCTGCCGTGTGAACTTCCCTGCAGTCCTGTTTATATGGGTGTAGTTAGAACTGCCTGGGCAATGGCGGACTCTCTCTGTAATGGCGGGCTGCCTTGGCAATGGCAAACTACCTCTGTAGTGGTGGACTGCCTCGGTAATGGCAGACGCCCCTCCCCCACAGAGCTGGACCATCCTGGGTTCAGCTGTGCTTGCTGTGAAACTCTCAATCCAGAGCGTTTCTGATTGCTGTTTTTTTGTGGGGGTGGGACCAGCTGAGCCTGATCACCTGGCTTCCTGCCTCAGAGCCTTTTTAGTTGAATGGTTGACTGTCTCCCAGGTGTTCTAGTCACCTGTTGAAAAGGTGCTGGGATCTGTGTGATTTCCTATGTGGCGACCCACTGCGCCATCTGAAACAGCAGCACTAAGATTCGTGGTGCTTTTTTGTCTGGGAATCTCCTGGCCTGGCTCCCTGTTTCAGTCCCCTTTTTAATCAGATGAATGGGTGACTCTGCCTTCCTGGAGCTCCAATTGCCAGCTAAAATGGCGCCTGGACCTGTGTATTTTGTATGGAGAACTGCTGTGCCGTGGCGCCAGCAAAACAGCTGTGCTGGCCAAACCAGCTGCCCTGGCGACCCATGGGGCTCCTCCGCCTGGGAATCTCCTGGTTGTGGGCAATAAAAATCCATCTGGAAATGCGACGTCCACTCACCCTCTGCACTTTCACTGGGAGCTGCAATCCTGAGCTGCTCCTAGTCGGCCATCTTGGATCCCTCCCCTGTAAAAGATATTTTTAAAAATTCCCCAATGTTTGGGATTATCCCAAACCATTATTCTGCTTCCTTTTTTGTAAAAGATTAATGGATACAATCAGTCATAGGGACAGGGAGGTAGAGAACATGAGCTGTCAATCGAGTTTCTTGGTCCCCCTTGCAGCCTGGGGCTGAGGATCTGGTGACATGCTTTGAAGATATCCATTAGAACTGGTTTCCTCATTCACCACATTAAAATATTTGCCATCTCCCTGGTCATTAGGTCCTGCAAACAGGGTCTGTCCTCTCCTGTGAAGCCCTCCCAGGAGCCCCTTAGGTTGTAGGTCATCACATTGATGAGGTCCATGTAACTTAGGTGGTTGGGGAGGAAACAAGAGGAAATTAATGACTCAAGGGAAATCATTTTTCTAACTCACCACCCCTAATGCTCCTAGTCCCAAATTGACTGTTTGCAGATTTGTCAAACAGCCAAATCTGCCGTTTGCCACTGTGCCATAAGGATTCCCTTATGCATCATTATTCTTTACTCCATTCTCCATCACCTTCATTTCAAGAGCACCTGGAATGTAAAAGGCACCCACACCATGATCAGTATCTGGCTACTCTAAGACTTTCAGGACTTGTAGAAGCTTGAGACTCAGCCTTCTCCAAATAGTTATTTACCCTAGAGAACCTTGGAGATTAGACTTAGAAATAAGGCCAGCATTTACACCAGCTTCCTCTGCCTCTTCCTCAGGAATTGGGGTCATTTCACTCCTCTGAGATAGATTCCTCTTTATCTTGGGTACCTAAGCATTGATCACTGGCATTGGGCATTTGACAATGCCTAGGGAAGGTCTGAGGGTCACTTAGCTCTGAATATGAGCTCCTAGGTTTGCTTACTCTGACATCTTGGGGATCTGGTGAGCAGTCTCAGTGGTATCTTTGCCAGCTGATACAGCAGCAGAAATCAGCAATCTGGGCTTGTTTCTGTGGGTGGACTCTTGCTCAAAAGCCTCATGCATTTCCTGTGAAATAGAAGACACTGGATGCAGGCTAGAGTGATCAGAGAGCATGTGACAAGGTCACAGTTCTTATGAAGAAAGCTGCAAAGTGTTTGGTGTAGAGTACTTTGACCCAAAAGTTGTTGTTGATCTCTGAGGACAACAGAAAGCTGTCTTTCAAAAACTTGGAAATGAGGGAAATTCGGTCATCCTCTGAGAGTTAAATTTTAAAATAAATAATGTCCAGAACAGAAAATTTTTTTTTTTCCCATTTATTTATTTTATTGTATTTTAGGTTTTGGGGTACATGTGAAGAACATGCAAAATTGTTGCATAGGAACACACCTGGCAGTGTGATTTGCTGCCTTCCTCCCCATCACCTACATCTGGCATTTCTCCCCCTGCTATCCCCCCCCAGCTCCCCACCCCCCACCGTCCCTCCCCTATTTCCCCCCAACTGACCCCAGTGTGTAGTGCTCCCCTCCCTTTGTCCATGTGCTCTCATCGTTCAACACCCGCCTATGAGTGAGAACATGCGGTGTTTGATCTTCTGCTCCTCTGTCAGTTTGCTGAGAATGATGGTTCCCAGCAATCCCATTACTGGGTATATATCCAAAGGATTACAAATCGTTCTACTATAAGGACACGTGTACACGAATGTTCATTGCAGCACTGTTTACAATAGCAAGGACCTGGAATCAACCCAAATGCCCATCGATGATAGACTGGATAGGGAAAATGTGGCACATATACACCATGGAATATTATGCAGCCATCAAAAACGATGAGTTTGGGTCCTTTGTGGGGACATGGATGAAACCAGAAAATTTTTTTTTTAAAAAAAGGAGGGAGATTATATTAAAGAGATGAAAATGGCCACCTGGCCTGCAAGCTGTATGTGATGGTATCTAATCATCAGAAAAATTAGCCATGGAAGAAAATAAGAGCATCAAAGCCAACACTGGTGCTCAGAGGTATATTTCTCACTGCCAATGGGAGTTTTCCCCAAAAGAGAGATCTGTTCCTTCAGTAAAGAGATGAGGCTGTGAGCCAGAAAGGGTGAGATCCACACCTCTGGCCAGCATATATTCAGCTTTTCTCAGAACCCCCTCCAGAGAGAGGCATTGTCCTCGCCCATTATGGGCCAGATCTTGTTTTCTTTGGACACATTGAGGGTGAGACACCTTCAGTAGGATGGGGAAGAGCTGCTGGTGTCAGCTGGGCTGCTGCGATTGCCTGGATACTCACAATCAAGGTCCAGCCCATCAGAGTTGTACTTCCTCAGACACTATATGGCAGACTGGATGAAGGTCTGGCAGTTCTCAGAAGTGGCCACCATGTCAGAGAATCTGGAGTCCATAAGTTATCGTAGCCTAAATCACAGTAGCCTAAGTCCTGGATATTCTGTCTGGCCACCTATCCTACTCACTCTTTGCCTGGACATACATTTAGTTATTCTGTCATCTATTGTCATTTATTAAGTTATTCTGTCATTTATTAACATTGCTGGAATAGAGTGATGAATAAAACAGCTTCTGCCCCGGAGGGTCTCATGTAGAGGAAGCATAGATAAGTAAATGCAACTTAAAATACAATGTGGTGTAGGATAACTATAGTTAACAATAACATGTGGTTTATATAGTTTCAAATGGCTAAAAGGAGGATATTACATGTTCTCAACACAAAACATAACCAATGTTTGAGATGATGCATATGCTAATTACCCTGATCTGATCACTCTACATTATATGTAAACACCGCTATGTATCCCATTAATATGTACAGTTATTGTATATCAATTAAAAAATAAAATTAAAAATAATATAATACAAAGTCATGAGATGTCCAATTTAAAAAATAGTGTGGTAAGAGCGATGATGGAGGAAGAGCAGACTTCAGGAGACCTGGTCAGAGAAGAGTTCTGAGATGTCTCCACTGGGGTCTGAGGTCAGGGTTCACTCACTTTAGAGAAACTTACAGTCTCTGGAGTTTGGAAGAGACCGACTAATCTGGAAATGATTCAATCCCAATACAAGTCTTACCCCCAGGTTCCAAAGTTCTAGCCATCAACACACAGCAAGGTTTTCAGGTCTGTGTTTCTGGATAAAAAGATAGCAGTGTAAAGAAATTTCACATGCAAGGACCTGTCATTTGCCAGTCGGTCCCTCCACCCTCACATTGCCCACAAGGCCTTGTGCTGGCAACTAAGCTCTCTGTAGGATTAAGCGGCCCTTGTGCCATGAGTTCTCCAGGGCACAGTATAAATAACTCATTGAGCACGTTCTTGCTCCCATCTCTGTCCGTGGGCTGATGGACCCTGGTGTAGCAGGGAGTTTCAGGGAAGACAAGACAGGGCATCCTGGGAAGGATGAAGGAGCCAGAAGTCAATCCCTTAGTACAAAAAGTAGATTGGCTGGAACTTCCCAGATACCCAAGGCCAGAACGCTGGAAGTCTGAGTCAAGGAGAGGGCAGGGAACACAGGCAGTGGAAGTGTCCACCATTTACTGAGTGCCTACTAAGTGCCAGGCACTTTATGTGCATTGCTTCTTTAACCCTTACAATCCCACAAGGCAAAAACTGTTAATATCATTTGACTTTTAAGTGATATTCAGAGAGATTAAGTAACTTGACCAAGATCATCCAATGAATAAGGTGGTAGAGCCAGGATTCACACCTAAGTCTGTTATACCATGGTGTCTCCCAGCAGAAACCCAGGTCCTGTGAGCTTGACCATAAAACCTACCCACTGGATTCCTGACAGGATGAAAGTGTCAACCTAGCTGATAAGGTGATCGGCCTTCCTGGATTCTGTGGGCTAGGGAAAGCTTTTAACCTCCCTATCACTCAGTTTCCTCAACTTTAAAATGATTTTAATATGCCCACTTTATCACATTTAATGTGTGGGTATACAAAATAATAAATGGAAAGTGCCTCACCCACAGTAGTTACCCAATAAATATGCTAAGGATTTAACTGGTGCAATTTTAGGCTAAATTTTAGGTTAAATTGGTAGCTAGTTCATAGGTTGGTGTGAGCTGTACAGCAACATACTGTACACAGCAGGGGATACTATTCACAGAGAATCCCTTGTGGATGGTACCTCTTGTGACACACAGAATAGAACGCTGAGAATCTGAACTTCCTGGAGAAAATAATTCAGAAAAACGACAGCAACCTGCCTTTCCTGGGGAGAAGAATGCTGAAAGCTCTACCAATGAGGCACAGCATGAGAGTGACTGCGGACAGCACTCAAAGGCAAAACATTCTGGTGACAGCATCTCTTGCGGAGCTCCTAAAAGCCTCATGTAAAAGCCTTCAACCCAGCACAAAGCCCAAGTCCGTAACTCACTAGTTGTTAAGGCCATTGATGCCAGCATAGAGCATAGAGGGCCTCATCCTCCCACTCGATGGTTTTGATCTGACTGTTGGCCTGAAAAGGCGTAGATGATGTGCGTGCACAGTCAAGCGTCCACATTCTCGGGCATGTAGCGGACAATCCCAGGGTGGTACTGGCTCCAGTTGGTGAAGTAACAGATGATTTTGGTTGCCCTGCCCTAATGTTCCCCTCCCCATACTCTGGCACTCTCCATCCTCTCATGGGATACTTACCCAATTGCAGCAGGAGGGCCAGACCTAAAGACAAAGAGACCTTGGTCAGAGGGTGCCATGGTCACCCTTTCTCTGGCTGGGAAGGGGCAAGCCTAGGGCATCCCTGGCCAGTAAATGGAGAAAGGGAGATGGGGCTTGACGCCCCCTCTGCTCTATAAACCTTTTCCCAACATGGGCTACTGTATGATGCATTTGGAGCAGGTGGCTAATTTAGGCATTCACTTGACTACGCGGAAGCTCAGATGATGATGCGTGGCTCAGGAGCCAGGAGATTGTGTTACTATTCTTTCAGTAAACCCATATGAAGTACTGGGTGCTGGAGATCAGAAGAATACATAGGCAGGGTCCCTGCCCTCAAAGAGCTCACATCCCAGTGGAAAGTCACACCTGCAAGCACATAGGTGCAATGCCACGTGACAGGTGATAAATGAAATACAGAGGTTGGGGAAGATTTCCCAAGAGAGGGGACCTTGGGACTGGAGCTCCCTGCTCTCCCTCTAGGCTCCTCTGATAATTGTGCTTATCCCATCTCAGCCCTTACCGCACTGAAAGATCATTGTTTTATTATTCTTCCCAACAGACTGCGAGCTCTGTGAGGCACCTCTTGTGACACACAGAATAGAATGCTGAGACTCTGAATTTCCTGGAGAAAATATTTCTTATTTTCCCAGCACTACCCAGGACACAGTCAGCTCTCTATCAACATATGTCAAATGAATGGACCCTAAAGATAAGCCAGACTGGTGTGGAGGGGCACAGGGGGCATTGAAGGTGAAAAAGGGGAGATTTCAGACAGACTGCCCCTTCCCATAGCAGTCTCTTCACACTAGAGCCACAACTCACCTTTTCCAGAAACAACTTCACTCTACTTTTCAACTCTGATGAAGCTTTTAACTTGTATTCTTTTCCAAGTCACCCAGGCACACCTTGGACGTGCTGTTGTGCCAGCCCAGTGATCACCCTTATTGGGCTCCTTTCCATAGTTTGGTCACCCTTTCTCTCTGGGAAACAAGTTAGCCCTGGGGGAGCTGTGTTAACTCTTTAGGGCCTTTTCTTCCTCTCTCCCAAACCTCCTTCTACACACCTGCTCCCAGAGTTCTACATTCAGAGAAATATCCGCCTCGTTCATTTTTCTACTAATTGCTCCTGGTAGTTGGTTAATCTTTGATTAAGTGAGTCTGTTGAGCTCCTGCTCTGCGGCTGGCACCGAGCAGGAATCACGGAGCACTGGAAAGGGGTCGGGGGGTGGTGGGGGCTGGCCCAAGTCTTCTATCATTTCACATGGGGGAAACGACCTTGTCTTGATCCACCAGAGTTATCCACTTTCCCTCCCATATGAAGCCCTAAGGTGCTCAGCGAGCCCTTCCTTACTTCCCCACTATGTTATGAACTCAAGAAGGCTGAAGAGAGGAAGGAAGGAGACAATGCAGGCCTTTGGAGCCAGAAGAGGGGAGGAGACAGCAAGTGAACGGAGGAGAAAAGGCAGCTGCTCTGAAAGCTAAACTCAGCTTGCCTGGGAAAGACTCACCAGCAAGAGTCAGCAGCTTGCCCATTTTGCTGGGAAGTCTTAAATTCAAGTTCCAGGTGTGAATGGGGTGCTCAACAGCTTTTTAAGCAGGCCCTCTCACTCTGCACCTGGCTCCCATTAGCAGGCACAGTAGGAGATCAGGAATAAAGGGGTAGGGGTGGCATGCAGCTCTCCTTAGCTGTCTGAATCTTTTATTTTTTTGAGACAGAGTCTTGCTCAGTCACCAGGCTGGAGTGCAGTGGCATGATCTTGGCTCACTGCCACCTCTGACTCCCTAGTTCAAATGATTTTCCTGTCTCAGCCCCCCTAATAGCTAGTATTACAGGCAGGTGCCACCCAGCTAATTTTTTGTGTGTGTATTTTTAGTAGAGACAGGCTTTCACCATATTGGCCAGGATGGTCTCAATCTCCTGACCTCGTGATCTGAGCGCCTCAGCCTCCCAAAGTGCTGGGATTACAGATGTGAGCCACCACCCCCAGTTGCCTCTCTGAATCTTATCTGTGTTTTCCATCTTGGGTAATCAACCCAGGGACACAAGAGAAAGCAGCCTTAAAAGGTTGTTGACTGAAAGTTCTTTGAGGAAAATGGCGTATTTGGCACATGTATGGGCTGACCGAGGGTCCAAAGTCATTTGGGGTCACAGTAGGCCCCATGTATCAAAAGAGACCAGCTGGATACTATCAGAGGAGTACAAACAAAGGACATCAAGCAAGCATTTGACCATATTCCTGGGTAAACCACCCTGGATGAGTAGGCCCTTCCCAGGCCCCAACACCTTGATTCTATTATAGTAATAGGTTTGGGTAGTGGCTACAACAAGCTTGTGAGTTCTATCAAGCTTGGAGTGAGAAAGCATAATTTTCCAGTGTTATTTCTGTTTATTTGAAGGTTGTCGGGTTTACAGGGGATAGAGAAAATTCACCTGAGACAGACATTTCTAATTATGCTTTGACTCACAAAGGAGAAGCAGCAAGTCCTGGGACAAGGTCCCACGGAACAATGTATATCAGAGAAAAGACAGCTGCAAAAATGCCCAGGGATCAAGGCTCTGAAAATCACAATATTTTAGGACCGGCCTCCTTCCACTCCAACCCCAGCCTTACTACCCTTACGTAAAGAAATGCCACCTACAGGAAGCCCACCATGATACCACATCATAGGTTTCCAGACCATTTCTGAGGGTTCTTCCACCCCAGAAGACAATGAAACTACCAAGGATGTGGTCTGCTCGCCTCTAAGGCAGGCCTTTTTTAAAAAACCTTTGGCACTGACATCAGCCCCAAGGCATCTACATAGCCTAACTGAACTGAAATCCCATCTAGGAGAGGGTCTTGCTGCTGGCTCCACTCCCAGTAGATGCCAAGATACCTCCTACGTAAGACATCTGCCAGGTATATTTTCAAGATTTTTCTGGAAGATGCTAATCAGACCCTTGGGAGCTTTGAGGCTAGATCCATTTAAAGGCAAGTTAGATTCACAAAGAAAACAGAAATGGGTCCTAGAAACTTCAGTACATGTGTGTGGTTGTGCAGGACTGATGGCATTTCCAAGGCTATTTATTACCTGCAGTCTGTCACCATCCTTCCCAGGCTTTTGACTGTTTAGCCTCTGCCTGAACCCTAAAGAATGTCAAAAACTGGAGGCATTTACTAATTAGAACTGGATCAGTACAGAAAACAATAACGGCTAACATTCAGTCAGCACTTACAATGCGCTAAATGCGTCACAGGAAAATGGCATTTTGGCACACGTATGAGGCTGACCTAGGGTCCAAAGTCATCAAATAAACGTAAGTTATTTATTCGGGAAGATGCTGTTACTATTATCTATTTTACATATTAGGAAAACTGAAGCACAAGAGAATAAACAAACTGCCAAAGATCACACCAAGAAGCAGCAGAGCTGTGATCCAAGCAGAGACAGACTGACTCTGGGGCCTGGGTTCTTATGACCTCCTGACTCTCACCCTTACTACCCCTGAGCGACTCTAAGGTATGGTTCCTCCTTTGCATAAGACTCTTAGCCTGCAAAGATCTCCTCAAAGGGATTGTAGTGGGTGGGGGTGTAGGAGAGAGAAAATAAAAGAAAAAAGATGGCCAGAATCCATTCCCAAACATAGCCAATCAAGAGGCCTTGATTTCCTTAATCTTCTGCTGGATGTTTGCAAAACAAATGGTTCTCTCCTCACAGCAAGCATGAAAGAGGGTTCCAGAGAGTTCAGGGCTCAGAGCCCAAGACACACATCTTTAATGGGCTCGTAGGTCCACGCAAGGCCAAGGTTCCTGTGTTGGGAGCTGCCTGTACTCTCTTGTGCCCATGATAGCAGCTGGATAATGGAACTGTTAAATTAAATCTGGCCTAAGGTTATCTCTGTAGTTTGAGTTCCTACTAATGAACTGCAACCTAATGTAGCATGTAAATAAACTGAAACCTAACTTAGAAGTATATGTTTTTTGTAACAGTAGCCAGATCTCAGCCAATCACACACAGCCAACTGATCAGCCCATGTTTAAATAAGGCAAACTCCTGGCTGTGACCAATTAAACTATTTCTCTACTTTCTATTTTGTGGATAAATATCTCTATATTGCAGAGCAGAGCTCTCTGAACTTCTTCTGGTTCTGAGTCTTGCCCAATTCATTGAATCATTCTTTGCTCAAATGAGCTGTTATATTCGTTTTATCTAATGTTTTCTTTTTTTTTTTTTGAGACGGAGTTTTGCTCTTGTTACCCAGGCTGGAGTGCAATGGCGCGATCTCGGCTCACCGCAACCTCCGCCTCCTGGGTTCAGGCAATTCTCCTGCCTCAGCCTCCTGAGTAGCTAGGATTACAGGCACGTGCCACCATGCCCAGCTAATTTTTTGTATTTTTAGTAGAGACGGGGATGTTTTCCTTTTAATGAAAATAACAACAAACATAAATAATATTTCTGATGTGTCAGGCATTTGCCCAAATGCCTTACAAATATCAACTTACCTAACCATCATCATATCCCTGAGAGGTAGATACTTTTATTATCCCCACCTTAAAAATGAGAAAACTGGGGGCACAGAAAAAGTAAATAATATGCCCAAGGTCACGTAGCCACTAGGTTGGTGACAAAGCCCATGTGTGTGAACCCAGGAGATCTGGCTCCAGACTGTGTTCTTCATTACTCTGCTCTTCTGCTTCTTGAGAAATCAATTACCATAAGAAGCAAAGTTAGAAAGCCAGAGAGGTGCCCAAGCAATTTGTACTTTGTAGTAAGAAGATCTGAGCACTGGAGCAGCATTCAAGGGGACCTTGCGGACTAACATCCCTAGTGCCCGTCAGTGCTTGCCACTCCCATTCTTTGGTATGTACATCTGGGGTTTTCTGTCATAATAGGATATTCAAAGCAGTTTTGAAAAAAGTCTCCTCGCATTCCCACCCTATGCCTCTTTGATCATGTGATCATGTGGACACCTCTAATCCACTCTTCCACAGATATTCTGGTGCTGCCACCTTCTTGGATTCAGTCTAGTTGCCACCACTTACCAAATTTGTACCCTTACACGGATGCTCCAGTTAGCTCATCTGAAAATTGGGCTTATTATAAGCTACTTCACAAGCATATTTAATAAGGATTAAATATGCACATGAAACTGCTCTTCAAAGGTCATGATAAAAGTGACTTTTCTAGAAGGAAAAGATCGGAAGAAATTGGGAAAATGGGGGAAAACAGTCTATCCTAAAATTGAGGTGTCTGACATCAGAATCAGCCTTAGACTTGGTGCTATGGGTACCATGCTTTAGAAAAGGAGTTGGCAAACTTTTCTATAAAGTGCCAGAGAGTAAATAGTTTAGGCTTTGCCGGCTATCCCATCTCGGTCATACTTCTCAACTCTGCCATTGTTGAGAGAAAGTAGCCACAGACAATCTGTAAACAAACGGGGTGTGGCTGTCTTCCAATAACATCTTATTTACAGAAACGGTCAGTGGGCTAGGTTTGATCCGTGGGCCATAGTTTGCTGACCCTCCTCTGAAGGGTCCCACTTGGGCCCTCTTCCAGTTGCACCCCTCCCCACGAGGTAAGGAGACTGTCAGGCTAGGAGCACATTCACTTAAAGCTCACATACCTCCTCTTCTAAATCATGATCCAGATATCCAGCATTTCTACCCAAACAGATGGAAGAACTTGTGTGCACTCTCAGGGCCTACACATGACTTTTCCCTGGGCCCATCTTCACTGAGAGTGGACCACAATGCTGGTGTGCACACATGCATAGCCCAGAGGGTGTGTGTGTGTGTGTGTGTGTGTGTGTGTTGGAGGTTGAGGGTAGAGGGTGGAGTGCAGATGAAGCTTGGATGCAAAGGCTACAGTGTCCACAAGTATGCCCACGAGGCTTCTACTGTGAGAGACAGAGCCGATGACGGGAAGAGAAAAAGATTGTTGGCTGGGAGCTGAGGACACGTGCAGTCGCATTCTGGTATGGAATTCCAAGGAGTCTGAGAATTCTAAATTTTCAGGTTCTGATCTTCAAAGTGGTTGCAAAGTTATATCTGTTAATGTTGGAGCCTAAGTCATATTTTAACAGCATGTGAGCTGTTTTTAATATTTAAACCTCTAATAGGCAGACCTTCATTTGCACCCTAGCTCTGGACCCCACAAATAGTAGGGACAGGATAGCCTGATATCACACGGTCAAGGACTGAACAAATGAGGCCATACTGGATGAACTTTTTTATTGTACTTCAGGGCAACAAGTCAATAGCTGCAGGAAAACAAAGCCAGACCCAATCCCTGATCGGAGAGGAAGTCAGGTGAGGCTTGAAAGAGACATCCAAAGGCCGGCCGGCAAGGGGGAATCCCACTGAGAATTCCTGGGAGAGAACAGGCCCCAGGCAGCAAGGTTACCTTGCCTGCTTCTCTGTAAGTTAATCCTGGAAACAAAAGGAAAACTATTTCAAAACCCAACTCAGTAAACTGAGGCCTAAGTCAAATTACTGAACAACGGATACTCAGAGTTGGAAGGCTGCTACCCAACCATCTAGTCAAGAGTTTTCAAATGGCTGTAGGCCCTTTGCCAGGATAGCAGAGCCAGTCCTTGTCCGTTATCTGTCTGCAGTGAGACCCAGTGACCTGCTTCTCCACCCTCTGCCCTAGAACCAGTGGATCACAGCATAGCTGGTTGGTCAACAACAGCCTTCATCTGCACAGGAGAATATACAGCACACCTAGGGAACCGAGGGCCCAGGGATGGAGCAGCAGCAAAGCCACCAACCTTCAAGGTAACAGGGAGGCTTAAGTAAAGGCATATATCAATAATGACCATGGGACCTCCCAAATGTCTAGACTAAGTAATATCAACTGTGGGTGGAGGAAAAGGGCATTAGGTAATGACTGAGATTGAATTTATCATCAGTCCAGTGAATTGAGGGAATAGAGTCAGATTTATTTTGATTTAGAAAATTAAGACAGGCTGATGGTTTTGTAACCAAGAATTGTGGTGGGTGGAGTCAATGTTTATCCCTAATATACGTGTAATGAAAGTCTTTAGCTCATATTATGCTCAATAAAATGAGCTAAAATTTATTGATATTATTATTTAAAAAGTCTATGGGATGCCTATGAAAAGGGCAGAACCAGCCTAATTGCTAAGAAAACATGGCGGAAGAGCCAAAAGAGCATGAGAAAGATGTGAAGATGATCTCCCCCAGTCTCCTGTGCCCTGTTCTGACCAGCTCTCTGCCCACTTCCAGCCCCAGCTTGGACTGTTACCTTCATAGGGAGCCAAGGCTTCTCTTGACTGCTTGGACAAGAGGGTAAGGACCCTGGTTGCAGGATATGCCAGTGAAGTCATCCATGTCAATAGACCAGATCATGGCCCCTCCCAGGTTTAAATTCTTTAGGAACTGAACCTATGGGAGGCACAGAAGGACACACAGAGATTAGAAGAGGCCCCTAAATATCCAGGACCATATCAGGTTCAGATGAGGGTCTGGGCTTAGACTGCAACAGTAGACTCACTTATTTTCTGGAGTTAGAGACTCCTTGAGTAGTAAAATTGCTCAGAGAGAGAGTCACCAAGTCAGCATCAGCCATCTCTCATTCTGACTCACAGAGTCACCAAACTCAAGGTCTGGCATTCATAATAAGGAAAGAAACTAGGAAGCCCTTAACAATATAAGTGGCCAGGATTGTCAGTTACACTTAAGCCTCCTTTTTACCCTAATCATGAAAGGAGCACAAATGTCTTACCAAGGTCTAAGAAATGATAGGCTCAGGAATCTGGAGCCTTCTAGTTAGGCAATCAGTGAGAAGGACTGACAGCTTGTCCTGAGATAATTGACAAAGTAAATTACCTATACAGGCACCAATGTCTCCTTTATTCCCTCTCCCTGCTCCTTGCCCCTCACTTCTCTCCACTTATCAGAATAAACTTACTTGTTCTCAACTATTTTTTGCATCCTTTCCAACTCTTCTACCTGTACCACAGCTGCTCACAGGTATGGCATAGAGTCACTACTAGACTTGAGCTGTAGAGGGTGCTGGATCCCATCCTAGAGTCTGGGGCCTCAGAAGCTTCTCTCTTTCAACATGGAGTATTCAGGCATTTTACCACATACCCCCATTCCCTCCAACCCCCACCCCAAAGGTGCATCTGGCCATTCCAGAGCCTGCTGCCCCCCTACCTTGGTCTCCACACTCTCCACGTCGTCATAGCCCACCCACTGGTTCCCCTTGACTGCGTAGGGAACTTGCTGATCCTGGAGCCTCGTGATTTTTGTTCCTTTCAGAAACTGGCAGATCTGGCAGGGGAAAGGGAAACAGGAGGGTCAGAAATGGGTTATTCTTGAAACTTGATGGGAATAGACAGGACAGGTGAGCCACTAGAAACTTGGGAAAAATATCAGAACCTTTATCCCAAGGATCAGACAATGAGAGAAATCACCACCTATAACATACAAGGTGAACCCCTGGGAAGTGTCTGTGCTGAAGTCTCATCAGGAGGAGACACAGCAGCTAGAAATCAGAAAATACTTGAGTTCCAGATCAGACCCCAGCACCGACCAATACATCTTCCAGCTTCTTCATTTGCAAAATGGAAATAATTACAATAATGCTTCCAACATATCTGCCTTACAGTGTTGTTAGGATCAAATGAACCGATACACATTAAAATTTTTTTGGAAACAGTAAAGCGCTCTACAAATGTGAAGTATTATCAAGATCATCACCACTGTTCCTCACCTTGTAGTATCTCCACTTCAGTCTCATTCCTCTGCCTTTGTCCCCTCCCATTCCCAATATCCCCTGTCCTGGGACTCCCCTTCTATCATTAGCTACATTCTTTCTGTTAGCATAAGGAGGAGCTCTAAAAAAGATACATCTTCAATTTAAAAATGCATTTTAGCATCATAGAAAATCCATTTTGGATTACTCTTTTTGAATGAACTGCATTCATGCTTACTACAATGAAGGCAGAAAATGTAAGTTGAATATTTAATCAAATATCAACCTGTCAAAGTTGTAATGACCTAGAGTCATTATGAACTGAACAATCGAATCAAACTTTCCATGAGATGCAAAAGTGCCTATCTACTGGTTGATTTTAAAACCCTACCAGCAGATTCTGAGCAATGACCCCTCTTCCTTATTTTAAGAGTGTTATTACTATCAACCTAAAAGTACCCAAAGATGGGTCAGCCTCTCTTCCACTTCTTATCTGTCAGGTACCCTGAGATTCAATGAGGACTCTCACAATGACCCATGTCCCATTCCTGTTGCCAGTTGAAATGATGATGTGTCAATCATTCCCATGTGTAAGGTGAAGGAAAAAATTGAGCACTATACTGAATGGATACCTTGGTGGGTGTCAAGTCATTCAGCATGGGCCCATGGCATGTCCACACCCACAATGAGAGGTCAGGCTGGGACTCCAAAGAGAGACCAGGATATAGAATAATATTTTTTTCTCTACCTAATTAAAGTTCTACTCATCCTTCAAGGCTCAGCATAAACTTGTGCTCTTCCATGGAGCCGTCCCTGGTCACCCATCTCTGATCTCATGTCACTGCACACCATGTATTGATCATTTAATCCCATATTGTTTTGCCATGCCTCTGTGACTTTATTAAATGTTATAGTTATCTTGTTTTTGAACTTTTGTGTAACTAGTTATATTTGTATTCTACATTCTTTCTGTCTTGACAATAACCCCTTTAGAGATAAGGATGGATAATTGCTTATTTCTAGCTTTCTCAGTACTCAGTGTTTGGGATATGGAAGTGTCCAAGAGTTTCTGTTGGTTGACTTATTGTTAGATTTCCATCTTCCCCTGTGCTTTTTAAATAAATGTTCCTAGATTGGAGGGCAGAGAGAAATGATGGTATAATTAGCTGAACACTTTTGTTATCCCCGTGATCTGACTTCTGTACAGAATTTGGCACATTTGACCACTCCCTCCTTTTGAAACACCCGCTTCTCTAAGGTCTTCCGCACAGAAATGTGTGGGTTCTCCCACCCCTCTTGTAGTTCCCTGTCAGTTACCTTAATAGTTTCTCTCCCTCTGCATATCCCTCGGGTGCAGGAAGTCCTCGGGTTTGTCTTGGGCCCCTTTCACTTCTTACTGTATGGTTTGGCTTCAGGTACCATCTTTATGCTGATATTTTTTAATCTATCTGTCTGATGCAGACTGGCCTGCTGTGATCCAAATCCATATATTCAACGACTCACTTGTTATCTATATGTCCCACAGGCTCCTCACACTCAGAACGTCCAAAACTGATCTCATGAGCAGGACCAGTTTCCATTCTGTTCTCCCTCCAGTCTTCCCTATCTCTGTAAATGGCATTGCCATCCACTTAGCTGCTCAAATCAAGAACTTGGGGTGGTCTTCCTTTTCAATGTTGCATACCCTCCTTCTGCCTATCCCCATTCCTGGCTAGCTCCATCTTCTCTTCAGAGTTCAGCTTATTTCACTTCCTCCAGGAAGCATTCCCTGACCCTCTCCCAAGCCAGAGTTCGGAGCTCCTCTCACATGTTCAGTAGTACTCTGCACTTTCCCCTTCACAACACTCAGGACGCTTTACTGTCAGATTGAAGCTGGAACTGCCACCCAGACATGGCAGGCAGCTGAGGGCACAGGGGGTTTCCGGGTACCTCATAGTAGGCCAGGAAGCCTGAAGACTCTGTGATGGGTCCGGCAGCTCCAGGGCCAGAGGCAGGGGCCCCCACGGTGGTTTCTGCAGAGGCCAGTGTGAAGGAGCGCCCATACGTGGGGATGCCCATGACCACCTTCTCTGAGGGCATTCCCTTACGTATCCAGTACCCCACAGCATATTCCTAGAATGGAAAGAGAGATAGAGGCTCAGAGTGTGAGGAAAGCAAGGTGTCAGGCCTTTTTTAGCCTCTATCCCAAACTTCACAAAGGTGACTGCTTGGTTTCTTTTCTATATCCGAGTGTGAGCAGACCCAACCCTGCAGGACAAGAGTGCTTGTTCTAATGCACATATGCTCTTTAGCCAAAAGGCTTATGCATCTTTTTCTAATTTCTGAAAGGAATTAGACAGTGGATCACAAAAGAAATCAGTCAAGAAACCTAGAAAACATGAAATCAAGATTGTCACCATCTTCCTTTGCCTTTTGAGTCAACTCAAAATCCCTATGGAATTTGTTTACACGATGGCTCATTGTGAATAGTGACAAAGGTGGCTGTCCATGAGGCCTCACAATGACCTTGGGCCCAATGGGACATGTCAACGTAAACAGTCAAACTCTGTCAAATATTTGAAGAGATTTATTTTGAGCAAAATATGAGTGATACAAGGCCCGTGACACCGCCCTCTGGAGATGCTGAGAACATGTGCCTGAGGTGGTCAGGGTACAGCTTGGTTTCATACATTTCAGGGAGACATAAGACATCAATCAGTACGTGAAAGATGTACTCTGGTTCACTCCAGAAATGCAGGACAACTAGAAGCGGGGACTTCCAGGTCATAGGGGAATTCAAAGATCTTTTGACTGGCAATTGAAGGAGTTATTATCTTAAGGCCTGAGGTCAATAGAAAGGAATGTCTGGGTTATGATAAGCCGGTGTGGAGACCAAGGTTTTATCATGCAGATAAAGGCTCCAGGTAGCAGGCTTCAGAGAGACTAGATTGTAAATGTTTCTGGTCTCTGTGTTGATGTTAATGCTGGTCAGTGAGGCATGTCCGACACCCCACTTCCCATCATGAGTTAATTTTTCAGGTTGACCTTGGACTGCCCTTGGCCAAGAGGAAGGATTTGTTTGGAGGGCTTAGAATTTTATTTTTGGTTTATAGACAGATTGGGAGGTAAGAGGCTAGTTTTGGTTTTCCTGCTCTCAGAACAAAATAAGGGATTAGAGAAGACAAAACATGTCTCCCCATCCCTAAAGATAGCTGGCAGAGAGGAAGGGGTGAAGGAGGCTGATGTGACTTAGCCACATGAAGGCCTGGAAAACTACAGCCAGAAATCAGGAGATCTAGCTCTGGACTGATCCATTTTGTAACTTTGAATATGCAGCCCTGGAGACATGCAACACAGATGTTTTTTCTCCCAGAATTTTAGGAATATACATCCATATATGTGAAACAGCCTTTGGAAAAATTTTAACTGAGAACATTATACCAGTGAAAGAGATCTGACCTAACTGACTCCATCTTTCTTCTGATCTCCAAGCTGTCCTTGTTCATTCCTGGGTGTAAGTCAAACTAAATTTGGGAGGAATTTAGTCTGTAGTTTAGCTTTGAAACAGAGATGATTATCAGCCCTTTTTGGAAACAAGCTCTCCTCTTGCCTAGAGACTAGTCTGCCTTTGTAGAACTAACAAATTAGCCACGAGACTAGAAGTTATGGTTTAGGACTCATGCAGCCAAAGGCTGCAAGATTCCAAACCTCCGCAAATTGCAGCTGGGAGTAACATCACTGTTGCAAAAGCTAAGGTCAGTGCTTGAGATATTTTGTAGATCTTGCATTCTGATGTGCCTGCTGACACCACCCAGACCCAAGAATCTGGCTCAACAGGTTCTGTGATTCCACCCAAGAACAGAGGACAGCAAGAAAAACCTACTTCGAACTCCTATGATTTCATCTTCAATCTGACCAATCAGCACTCCCTACTTTCTGACCCCCATCCACCAAATTATCCTTGAAAACCCTGATTCCTGAATTTTTAGGGAGACTGATTTGAGTAATACCAAAATTCCAGTCTCCCATACAGCTGACTCTTCATGAATTAAACTTTCTCTATTGTGATTTCCCTATCTTGATAAATCAGCTCTGTCTATGCAGTGGGCAAGGACAACCCATCGGGTAGACACATTTTGTTCCAGAACAACATCAACAACATTTTTTTTTCACTTTTCATTTCCCACCACCAGGATCTTCACATCACACAACCTGAAGAGTCAATGGAATCTGCCAAGCTTCTATTTCATCATCCGTGAAGTGGGAGTAATAATTCCTACCCAGCTGACCTCAGGGCGTTGTTTTGAAGATAGAATTAAATAGAGAATGCAGATGGACACAGGAAGGTACAAGTTCTGTACACCTGTGTAGGTGCCAAGGAATGTATCCAAGATGGAAAATCCAGAGAAGACCGGGATGGAGGCACCGTGAGCCAGAGACAGAGCTCAGGTCAGCTATCAGCACTTCTGACATTTTCCAGGTGATATTTTATTGGTGCCTGGTTAAAGCACTTCTCCTGCACCACTTGCTCCTGGGGCTACTCATATCCCTCCCGGGCTCGTGGATCTTCCTCAGTTCAAGACAGAAGTAACTCTAGACATGCTGGACTTTCCCCGGTGCCCCACATCCACAGCCAGTGCCCCTGCGGTTTCCCTGGTTCACTCACCACATTGTAGTAGGAGCTTGGCCCTCTGTCCCGCCACCCCTTGCTCAGAGGGCTGTTGTGGCCAGTGATGAGGGGCTTCTCCCAAGACCCATGGAAATCAAAGGACAGGACGTTGATGAAATCCAGATCTCTAAAGTGCCAAAAGCAAATGGAGAGATTTTGTGATGAGCAGTGGTAGAAACAACTGTAAGTAATTGTTTTGGCTTTGAATGATGCTGCTAGAAGGATTGAAAGTCTCTGTAAAGAGATTGTTCCTGGCTGAATGATGCAGGCTTAGGACAGTGACCTTCCTTTTCTTCCTCCTCCTCTCATCCCTCAAACATGCTGAGGCATCATTTCCATGGACCAAGTTGGAAGCAGAGGGATGGAAAGTCGCTCTGATTTACTCACTTTGCCAGTTTCTCAATCTGATAGCTGTTATCAATCATTTGCCTCCCTGCAGATACACCTGCAGTCAAGAGAAGCCTTTCCTTGGTAGATTTTGTGAAGTCCTTCTGAAAGGCTTCTGCTAACTCCTAGGGAAAACAAGGAAACGAAGTGTTAGATTTCCCTTCCTAGAGTACAGCACTAAGCTTCTTGCCTGGAATCTATGAGGTTTCTAGAACCACATTAGATGGAAAAGATCAATCCTTTCCTCTCCATCCCACATGGGATGCCTTGTGCCTGTATCTGCTCAGGAAGTTTCCACATTAGGCAGGAGAATCCCAGCCTCACTATACCCAGGGAATAACTATCTTGATTTCTACCTGTTAGATTTTCTGATCTACCTGATAGATCTTCTATGAGGCTACTTCAGTACCCAGGAAATCCTATGGCTCCACACTCTTTTATATGGATGTTGCTGATGATCTTCATCAAAAAGAAGATCAAAATAAATATGTAAGGGGGTTCCATTGTTTCATATTGTTCCTGCCTTAAGCAAGGAACAGGGGCTTTTCCCCCATTAGTGGGGGCTTCATAAAGGCTGGAGCTGCCCACCAGACTCAATCTCTTCTTTTTTCTCTCCCAGTGTGTCTGTGGATTCTGCATGTCAGAGTATTGAGTACACCATGGTGTCTGACTTACATGAATCAGCACAGTGAAATGAGTGTTGTCTTTCTGACCTGGGTAGATCCAGCTTACATCCAGTCCATCAAAGTTATGGTTCCTCAGAAACAGGATTACGGAGTTAATGAATTCCAAACGTGATGTAGCAGAATCCACCATAGGGTGGAACCTGGGAAGAAGTAATACAAGTGTCTTTTTGGAAAGGACAAGTAACACCCATAGTGCAACACGTTTTTCACAGAAATCCTGAAGTAGCCTTCTCTTCCCCAGTATTCACTTACAATTTGTCTATTCTAATGCTTTCCCCTTTTGGAGCAGATGAGAGAAGAAGGATTGTTGGGCCAGAACGTTCATCCAGCCAGGTAAAAGAAGATTGGGTTCTCTGCAGACCTTCCTGAGAGTAACGGAGCTGCCTTTGACCAACCTTTAGGTGGGCATCTCTGAGCCCTCTTCTCAGCTGGACCTCAACCTTGGGCTTCTGTGTCTGTCTTTGCAGTGTCCAATTTTAGCAAAAATCCTGCTAGGTCAGTTTAGCAAGAGAACCCCACCCCTGGTACCTGATCACCCTCACCTCCCCTCCGCCATCCCTCAGGTGATAGCTTAGCACTCTGGCCTCCTTTAGCAGGAATTCTGTTGAATCAGTTTAGCAAGAATCCTCCTAGCCCTAAGGCTTTCTCTTTATGATTTTCCATCCACTGATTTCCCCCAGCGTGCTCTTTGACTATATTTCCTCCCTTGCCTTTGCTATCCTTGGAATGGAACCCAGAACCATACTGAGGTCTTTTTCCCCCATTGCAGTATTTCCTGAATAAAATCTGTTTTACTGCCTTAAATACTGTCCAGCTTTGGTTTTCTTTAACACTTTACACCCTTGGAAAAGCAGTTTGCAATGTGGTGGGCTTAGGGTCGGGAGAGCTGGATTCAAGTCCAGGTCAGAGTCCTTTCGACGGCCACTTTGTCATTAACCTGCTCTCTGAGTTCCAGTCTGGCTACCTCTAAATTGGGACTGGGGGTACTAATCCTGATTCATGTGCCTCAATGGGGTAACATTTAGGGAAGTCCCAGGAAAAGAAACTGGACTCCAGTGACTTCATGGTCCCCAAACAAGCATCCCGGTCACAAATAGGCAATGCAGATCTCCCCAGCCCCAGGATATCTGATGAAAAGCAGGGCTTGAAAGCAGCAGCTCCTCAAGGGTTCCATCTGAACCAGACTTCTGAAGCCATGAAGTTGATTCTCAGATGCCCACACCAAGGGCACCAACAGCATTTAAAACCCAAAGCTGTAGATGAGAAACTGGTATTTTCTTGGGGACGTAACCTTTAAGTTGAATCACTTTTCACCTCCTACAATAGCTCCCACACCCAGGCTTTCTTAGAGCCTTGAATGAATTAATTTTGTTTTATTCAATTTAATTGAGATTTTTAACTCCTGCATGTCTCTCAGCTTCAAAGTAGAAGAGATAGCAAGAAACTGGCCAGCTATCAGAAAGCTATGGTGGAAATAGGTTTCTATCGTTTCTCTTGCATTTGAAAATGCCTACAATAATCAGAAAGCCATCGCACCTGAGCCTCTGGGCAGATGCCTCCACTTTTAGGAGGAATGCCCATTCAATAGAAATTTACTAATTTGTTCCTTAGAAGCAAGTTTGTGTGTTTCATATACATAATTATTCTGCATAGGACCTGGCACAAAGCCTGGCATTTACCTAATAATAACAATAATAATCATATAATAATAATTACGGCAACCATTGAGCCCTTATGCTAAACAGTTTGCTTGCATTGCCTGCGTTTACAACATCACCCTGAGGCAAATTCTGTTACTATTCTTATTATATAGTTAAAGAAAACTGAGGCATATGGACATTGAAGAACTTGATGAAGTCACACAGCTTGCATGGGTCTAACGGGAAATCCAAACCAAACATGTCTATCTCCAAAGTTCTACTTTTAATCACTAAACTGGTAAACAATTACTTACTGAATGAATTTGCTGAATGAATGAATGAACGAAAGCAAGGATGAATGAATGAACGAAGACATTTTTATTTGTATCAAAACCTAAGCACGTATTAGGAAGGAGAGAGAATTTGAGAATTAAAAAGATAGTTGCCATGGAAACCCATTCATACTGAAGGGTGCTCACGGAGGAGTTAACACAGAACCAAAAAGGTTAGGTAGCCTGATCTTTCCTCCTTCTTTCTGTGTGCAGAAATCTCCATAGGTCTTCTGACCCCTGCTTCTTCTCTATGCCTACTCCAGCTGTAACTGAGCACTGACAAGTTGCCCAAGTGGTACTATCAGACTTCTGTAAAAACTGCAAGACTCTCCTAGCCAGGTGTAAGATCTCTGGATGTTTTAAGATGCTAGCACATTAAATAATAAAGCAGAAGAAATTCGAAATTAGATAAATTCTAGTTGAAGATTGAAAAATGTGATTTTTATCCTTATGTATTTTCATTTAGCTCTTGATGTAAGTGGGATATCATTTTCATGTGAATAGAAAATATGATTTAGAATGCGTGCTTTGTATCATTAGCTATTTTGGTTTTAAGCAAAGCAGAACTGATTGTCTCCTCTGCTGCTCTGATTGTGCTCAGGCCATCTGGCTGTGCAGCCAGGACCCCAGACATTGTAGTCCGCTGACAGCTGTGGGCCAAGGTGGGGCTTCTCAGTGGAAGCAACCCACCCAACCCACCCCAGGGTGCAAAGTCAAACCCTCTAGTGGTTAAAAAAAATTGCACTTTCCAATTAAAACTATCCCTATAATCCATAAAGTGGAAAACGTTCTATAAATAATTAAGAATTTTTAGAATATTGTTCATGGTCCACTTTTTCGCAAGCCTTGAGTGTCTGGGCCTGTGTTAAGCTCGGAAAGAATTCCTTCAAAGACCCCAGGAAGCTGAATGCTGTGCCTCTGCTTGTGACAAAACTCAGACCAGCTTTGCCACCTGGCCAAGGGAAAACGTCTTAAGGCCTAGTCCAATATCTATTCTCAGGAGGAGGAAAAGTGGTGATGATCAGAAATTACATGGGAAAATGAACAAAAAATAAAGATGTGGTCTTACCCTTTGGAACCAAACAGATATCCTCCAATGGACAAGAGAATTTTCAGTTTGGGATTCCTGAAGTAGAAGAAAAAGATGATTATTGCTTTTCTGGCTGCCAGGGAAGCCTTTGTCTAAAGAACAGAATTCTTAAGTGTAGAGAATATGGACAAATAGGGCCTGGATGTTTGAACCAAAGCAAAGTTCAGTGAAGCACCGGTGAGAAAAACAGTTAGGATCAGAAATACACCCAGAGAAATGCATAGGAATGGATGAATGAATGAATGAACGAACGAATGAATGAGATAGCAGGCCTTAGGCCCAGCTTAAGACCAACTTCTTCCCTAAAAGCCGTGCAGTATGCTTCCACCCCCATCTTACTGACTTGGTTTTGAGACTGTTGATAGTCTGGTAGAGCATCACTTCACTCTTGTCCTTGATGACAACCTTGTTGTTCCCGATGCTGGCGAATGAGTAGATGAGGTGAGAGCATAGGAAGGGGTCGATGTTCTTAGGGGTGAATCTTCCTGGTTCCTGCCGGTCCTGGGACCAGCTGGTAAAGTAGCAAACCAGCTTGTAGGCAGATCCTGGAGTTGAGTGAATAGAGCCAATGAGATTCTAGTGCTGGTGCCTTAGAGCCCAGAAAACCACAAGTTTCTCCTCAAGACAGACATCGCATCATCCGCCCATTCTGCCAGAGCCTCTGAGGGTCATTCAGCCTGGGCCTTCAGTGCTGGTTCTGAAGTACCCAGACCCCAGTTAAGAAATACATTGAGTCTGGGCACAGTGGCTCACACCTGTTATCTCAGCAGTTTGGGAAGCTGAGGCAGGAGGATCGCTTGAGCCCAGGACTTCAAGGCCAGCCCTGGCAACATAGCAAAACCCCATCTCTACAAAAAATTTAAAAATTAGCTGGGTGTAGTGGTGCACACCTGTAGTCTCAGCTATTCAGGAGGTTGAGGTGGGAGGATTGCTTGAGCCTGGGAGGTCGAGGCTGCAGTAAGCCGTGGTCATGCCACTGCACTCCAGCCTGGACCATACAGTGAGACCCTGTCTCAAAAAAATAAAAAGAAATACACTGAGAGACAGATATACCATCCACATATGAAATACCCACAGAGCACTAAGCTTCAGTGTGTATGGATGGATGGAGGACACAGATCAGTAGAGAAACAGATAATACATATGTTGTGTATGTGTGTATTCATGCACACATATTGAGGCCAGGGATGGGAGTGGGGTGAGAGACAGAGTGGCTCAAAAAGACAACTAGAACAAGGGACACACAAAGAGATTCGCAGAACAAAAACTCAGTGTCATAAATACGTCAGTGGCAGAACCTGAGAGAGAGTAATCAAGAGAAAAAGCGTGTAGCAGAGAAAGAAAATAGACATCAAAAATGAAAGCATCCAAACCAGGAGACCCAGGCGGTAGTGACTTACGGATTACTTACCTCCCTGGAGAAGCAGCAAGACCACTAGACCTGTAAAAGACGGGTGGAAAGAGAAATCCGCTGAGCCAAACCTGGTTCTGCTGTCCCAGATGATGGCAGTGAAAATTTGGGTGTGCCCACATACAAGATAGAGCCACACTTCATCTGGGCGCTTCAGCCACAGCTGCTGTGGTTCCTTTATAGGACCTGAGGTCTCCAGCCCTGGGGTGCCTTGTGGTCTCTATATCCCTAGGCAGAAACATTTTCCGACCTGGGAATTTATTTTTTCATTCATTTATCCAACAAAGTTCTATTAAATCATATGCCCTGTGCCAAGCATTGCTCAGAACACTGGAGAAACTACAATGCAGTTCATGCTTTCCTTGCACTCAAGGAGCTCACAGTCTACACTGGGGTTGAATATATGTATGGTGACCATATAGTTTATTGTCCAGTGAGACCCTTGGGAGAGTGAAAAGGAGCATTAATAATTTCTCTGGGACAACAGCTTGAACCAGAACTGTCTCAGGCAAATTGTGATGAATGGTCACCCTATGCCCAAACAATTAACTCTTACAACAAGGTAAGATGAGTTGAGCAGTGTGAGCTGGCCCTGGAAGTGCTCTAAACTTACATGTTTGAGATTATGCCCAGACTTTCTCCATAGGATGCCTACCCTAGGAAGGCTGGTGAGATTGTTCTGTCCTGAACACATTCTCCTAAAGGAAAGAAAGAGCAGGCTGCTGGATCCTAGACACTTTGCCCACTGGAAAAGACTCCTGGAACAGCAATCCCCCCAGCCTGAGCATATTGTCCACACTGGAACCCTTGGGGGTCTGAAAGTGAAGAAAGGGGCAGTCAAAAAGGAGAGAAAACTTTGAATGACACAGCAGCTGGAGCCGATTCCTCCCCTGCCGAGCTTAAGGCTGGAAAACAGGGCTCTACAGTTCTCTCCTGATGATTCACATGTTTTTTAGGCAGGGAATGTAGGAACCTGGTTCTCTACACACCCACTAAGTAAACAGTTGGAGAAACTGTTTGGCACACGCATTGTCAGGTCAGCCTCCAGGCCCTTCTTCGAAGTGCGGCCTCCCTGCTGGCTGTCCTGTTGAGGGTCCTGGGCTAAGCTAAGTTCAACAGGAAACTCAAAAGGCTCTTACCAAGGGCCCTTCATGGCTTGAGAGGCTAAGACAAGGTAAAAGAGGTATGGACACAAAGAAATGGATTCTTTCCTCCAGCAGACATATCCGCTCCCTTCCCTCCTGCTGAATGTCCGTCGTTCACTCATAGCCCTGTTTCTTTAGCCTCATCCCCACTCTCATCCCAATTCCCAGCCATCACAAAAGCCAGAGTTTTGGATCAGAACTGCAGAGTTGAAAGGGAGAGTTTAGAAAACACTTAATTCAGTAAACCATTCTGCAGATGAGAAACATGGGGCTTTCCAAACTTTTTAAAATGTAACCACAGCATAGCCCATGAAAGATATGACTCCTAATACAACGCTCATACACCAAGAGACTAAGAAAGTCTGGCCTCTTTCCCGTCTTCTGACTCCAGTTCTAATATGGACAAGAAGCACTTCTGTGCAAACTGAGAACATCCCGCCAATGCAAAGGGCTCTGGCTACTGCTGCCTTCTTGCCCATTCAGGAAAGATGAGGAGGTTCTCCTGCGAGAGTTGCATCAGCATGATATTTTTTGACACTAAGGTTAACAGAGAGACCGAAGTCCCAGAAAAGGAGGAAGATCACTTCTACAAACCTATTACCCCTTCCCTCCTCACCAACTTTCCTTCTGAATTATCAACCCCCTGCTTACCTGCCCAGAGAGACTTCTGGTTCATGGTGATTGCTCCCATACTCTCAGCCAGCTTCCCCTGGGATGTGTGTTCCCTGGGTCTTTATCCTCTGAGGTTTCGACAGCCTGTCCCACAGGAAAGAAGCAAGAAATCCAGGAGATTCTAGGGACTTCCCCTGGCAGACTTGTGAAACTTTCCGGCAATGAAGCCCAGATTTGACTAATGCCAACTCTGACCTGTGGGAAATGAGGTCCTGTGAAGACAGCTGCTGAAGAGCCTTTTCATGTAGTCCCACCTGAAAGGGACCCGGTCCTGGAGAAGGGAAGGAGGTGATACTCAGGCTCTGCCCCCTGGTATTAACCTTGACCCTCAATCTCCTTCCTCCTCATCCCAATCTGTCTCTTTCTTCTTGCCCCCACCTCTCTCTGTGCTCACACCACCTCTGGCCTGCTTATTTTTTATTAGAAATAGGATCTTGCTCTTGCTCTATCACCCTGGCTAGAGTGCAGTGGCACAATCATGGCTCACTGCAGCCTCAACCTCCTGGGCCCAAGGGATCTTCCCAGCTTAGCATCCAGAGTAGTTGGAACCACAGGTGTGCACCACTGCACCTTGTTAATGAAAAAAAAAAAAATTGTAGAGGCAGGGTCTCACTACATTATACCCTGACTGGTATTGAATTCCTGGGCTCAAGTGATCTTCCTGTCTTGGCCTCCCAAAGTGCTGAGATTACAGGCATGAGCCGCCTCGGCCTACAACAGCTATTGTTTACCAGGCACCGCCAATGACGCCTTCTCTGTAGCTCTTCCCACTCCCCCCCAGCTGGGACTAGCTGGCACCTCTGCCCACAGCACGTCCTATTTCCTTTCATTCCTTCACACTCTATCGTGTGACTGTATCGGTGCCTGTGTCTGTCTCCCCAACTCCACTGTGCAGTTCTTAGGTAAAAGGAGTATGAGAAGCAAAAATTAGCCAGGCATAGTGGCACATGCTGATAATCCCAGCTACTTGGGAGGTGAGGTGGGAGGATCACCTGAGCCCCAGAGGTTGAGACTGTGGTAAGCTGTGATCACACCACTGCACCATTGCAGTCTAGCCTGGGTAAGAGAGCAAGACTCTATCTCAGAAAAAAAAAAAAAAAAAAAATTATGTGAAACACAAAAACGAAAACCTCGACACATGTTTGTTCAGGATCCTGCCTTAGCCTGTGAGAACAGACTTGCACTCCAGATTCAAAGGCTCAGATCCCCGGGGCCTTGCACATCTGGGGCCTTGCACATCTGCTCCCTACCTATCTCCCAGTGCCTTTTTTTATAACTGGCTGCTAAATAAAGCATCAATCTTTAAAATATATTAAAGAAAATTAATTGAAAAAATATGACTGGAGTGTTTACTCTTTGTCAGTCACTGCATAAATGCAATTTATACAGTAAACCAAATATGAACCACATATAATTTGATTCCATCTTTCTGTTGACTTATGTTTTAAGTAGAGGAGACAAACATGTAAATAGATTATTCCTTTTTTCCTCAAACTTGAAATTTAAAAAATGTAATTGTAGCAAATTTACATTGCAGCAAAACCCTAAGAATATTAAAATATATAAAGCAGAAAATGAAAGTACCTACTCCTTCTTTAAAGAAACTACTGTTAACAATTTTGGTATGTATCATCCCTAACTCCCTAACACACTCTCTGTTTCTCTCCCACCCTCAACAATTCATGGCAAAGCATCCTTTCACATAGTCAGAATAGAGAATATCAGTTTATATGCCCTTTGCAATGACTACATCCCCCATTGATGGATATTTCAGTTGTTTTCAAATTTCACAGTCTCAGATAATTCTTCGATGATTTTGTATAAAAGACATGTATTGGTCCGGCGCGGTGGCTCACGCCTATAATCCCAGCACTTTGGGAGGCCGAGACGAGTGGATCACGAGGTCAAGAGATCGAGACCATCCTGGTCAACAAGGTGAAACCCTGTCTCTACTAAAAATACAAAAATTAGCTGGGCATGGGAGCGCGCAGAGGCATGGGGGAGGGCGCCCTCTAGTGGTTGTTGGCAGGCAGCTCAACATCTACTTGGCGCTGGGCAGGTGTCCCGGGAAGGTCCTACCTCCAGGGCCAGCTTCTCAGTCTCTTCTTGGCACTGGGGTTGTCTCAGAAATGTTGGAAGGATGAGGGGAGAGAGAGAGAAATAAGTATGATCCAAAAAAAGAAATAAGTATGCTCACTGCAGAAATAAGTATGACCCAAAAAAAGAGAATGTAGAGGAAGAACACCTGGGAAGATCAAAGGGAAAAATGCAAATAAAAATAAAGGAAGAAGAAATGCTCCATTCTAAATACAGCAAAGTGGATTTTTCTTGTTTGCCCTAACATGCTTGCATGCCTGAGGCTTGGCACTATCCCACCTTGATTTCTGGGGCCGGATTCAGGCCTAAAACTGGTGTAACAGAAAGGGACTTCTGTTCAGGTGCTTCAAGGCTGAGGAGGAGCCGGCTTTTTTTTTTTTTTTTTTTTTTTGTAGCATATCTCAGCATGGGACACATGGGATACCGGCTCAATGTGGCCATCAATAAGGCAGGACACTGGAGGGAGGTTTCAAGAGGGAAAGTGTCCACTGGGATGGGCCATGGGGGAGAAGAGGTAGCAGGTTCAGAGACAGGCATGTGCTCCCTGGGAAGAGCAGTGGGTCTGTGAGGCACCCAGAGAGCCGAAATAGAAAGACATGGGCCAGGTGATGAACGAGGGAGGAAGAAGAGAAACTGCGACAGCCACCTCAATACTCACCTTGTCTGAGACCCTTTATATGTGAGATGTTATGATCCATCCCCAGCTACAAATCTCTTGTCTATTCTTCTGGACATTGTGTGTGTGCGTGACTGGACTGTTGCAAAGCTGTTTGATAATGGACTGTAAATCGTATTTCTTCCACTAAGTGGAGGATGTGATCAACACTATTTCTTGCTCCCCACCACACCTTCAGGACCTGTGCTTCAAACAAAATAAGACCTCAGGAAGTCACTGTTAGGTGAAAAGTGTAAGAATAAACAAATGAATCATTCATCTGTACACTTCCAGTTCCCCCCCCCCCCCACCACACACAGCAGATCCATCACTGGTAGTCCACTGCTGATGAGCGAATGAATGGCCTCCTGGGAGCCCAGCTTTGGTGGATGCTAGGTTTTCTATGAGCTGGAAGATGTTGTGTAAATGTTTGCCTGAGTTGAACCACTGGTGGGAACTTTGCTCAAACGCAGGATGTGGTCTGAGAGTTTCTCCTCTTCCTATTTTTGAGAGTGGGGGTTGGGCATTGAAAGTGCCTCTGATTTGCTGGTGGGGTCTGAGCAGGTGCTGCCAGATCTGCAGAATTGAGAGCTGGGGAGGAAGGAGGAAAAAGAGGGTGTAAGCAGCAGCCAGTAATGAGAATGAAGCTGCTCAGAGGGATTCATGCGGTAGAAGACAGACTGGGACTCTGGAGGGCATCTGAGATCATCGCTCATTGCCCTGGGGCCTGCCCCAACTCTCATAAGACAGAGGCAAGAGGCTTTATAAAATGGGGATAATAAGATTATCTCCCTGGGAGGTTGCTTGAGGGAATTAAATGTGATAATGCAAGTGAAGTGTTTCACATAGTACCTGGCTCGGAGTGTCCACTCGATAAACATTATCTAGTCTCATGTCCCAGTAATTCATCTTCATTTCAACTTTCTGTCACATTAATAAAGAAGGAGGTTGGACAGGTGCAGTGACTCATGCCTGTAATCCCAGTACTTTGGGAGGCTGAGGCAGGTGGACCATGTGAGGTCAGGAATTCAAGACCAGCCTGGCCAAATGGTTAAATCCCGTCACTACTAAAATTACAAAAATTAGCTAAGCGTGGTGGTGGGTGCCTGTAATCCCAGATACTCAGGAGGCTGAGGCATGAGAATCGCTTGAACTGAGGAGGCAGATATTGCAGTGAGCCGAGACTGTGCCATTGCACTCCAGCCTGGATAACAGAGCGAGACTCCATCTCAAAAAAAAAAAAAAGAAGAAGGTAAAAAGTGTTGAGGAGCTGAAGCCTGTGGTGTCAGGGTGGCTCTTCTGTGGAGTCATCATCCCCTGCCTGACCTGACCTTTCACTGTCTGCAGGGAAACTGGGCTGGACTGTAGCTGCCAAAGTCCATGGTCTTTGTCATTCCCTGTGTCATGGGTTGGGCCCCCTGGGAGCAGGTGTGGAGTTGAAGTGTGAGTGCAAGTTGTTAATCAGAAATTATTAATCGTGAAAGGAAAGAGGGAGCAAGATTGGGCAGAGGGAGAGACTAAGTGTGGAGGCAGCTCTGACAAAGCTTCAGCCAACCTAGCCAGAAGATCCAGAACAAGTGACGTCCACCAGAGTTGTCTCACATCACACTAAAATGCCTCGGTTTTTATACCTCCTCCTCATTCAGCCACAAGTTATGGGCTTCCCTGGCAAGCTATGACCTTGGGTAAAGGGGTTCTTTGCCTTATCTGCATCTGAGGCAGACCCTGAAACCACTGGCAGTAGAAAGTTGTCTGCTAACTGAACCCCACAGTGGGCAGCCAGTCCCTAGAATAAGTGCCGTTTGAGAAGAGAGGCCTTTCACCTGCACCCCCTGTGGTCCAGCACATGGAGGCAGATGTTTATTGTTCTAATCATGGTTTAAAGAATCCCATTTGCTTCAGTGTTGCTGTTCATGGCGCGCTTTCACAGACATGGTCTCATATTGCAGGTTGCGTGGTGATGAGGGGGTCTTTGGGCAAATTGGAAGCAGGAGTCAAAGTAGGGGTAATCAAAAACTCATTCACTGGCTCATGATGGAGCTAGTGGGTCTTGGTCTTTCCAAATGATCTGATACACTTGGGATGGAAAACGTCTTTCCAGCTTATCTGACTGTGGGTATGAGGAAGGCTTGGAGTGGGGCTTGGCTGAAGAAGTCAGCATCCCAAGTGCTGGAAGGCATAACTGAGGAGCAGACAGCAGAGGAGGAGGAGGCGGTGCTCAGAGCCGCTAAGCCAGGGAAGAGATGATGTGGCTTGAACGTGAAAGCACAGCCTGAGGATGCAAAGCTCCAGCCTCCTCCCAGTTCTAACGACAGACAGCATTGACTCTGTCAAATTCCTCCCCACCCCACCCACTCCGAGTTTCAGTTCCTCTACCTCCGCTATGCACGCTAACTCATCTTCACTAAAATGCTTCACACATGTAATAAGTATTTGTGGGCCAGGTGTGGTGGCTCACACCTGTAATCCCAGCACTTTGGGTGGCCTAGGCGGGCAGATTACCTGAGGTTGGGAGTTCGAGACCAGACTGACCAACATGGAGAAACCCCGTTTCTACTAAAACTACAAAATTAGCCAGGCGTGGTGGCAGGTGCCTGCAATCCCAGCTACTCGGGAGGCTGAGGCAGGTGAATCGCTTGAACCCGGGAGGCAGAGGTTGCAGAGGGTTGAGATCACGCCATTGCACTCCAGCCTGGGTAACAAGAGCAAAACTCTGCCTCAAAAATAAATAAATAAGTATCTGTGGTCTCCTCCAGTCATGACTGTGTAACTCTCACACCATAAACTAGGATATTATATAAAATATAAGAAATGATTGTTTTCAGACATTGGGCAAGACGCAATGCAGGGCTGTCAAAACAAATGAGGCGAGCCCTCCCACGACCCCAGCTTTGTGACTTATGCAGACTGCAACACGTGAAGGGGCCTACGGAGAGCATACAAGTCCCACCGAGACAAAGAATGGAGTTTGAAGGGGCTGGGAGGCATGGAAACTTCACAACAGAATGCCAGAGGTAAGGGAGCAGTACCAAAAAGAGCTTCGGAAACCTGCATGCGTTTCCCTCAGATCTTTGGCTGAGTGCAAAGTTCTACATACCGGGGGTGAGACTACAGGAGAATGGACAAAAATGACAACAACAAAAACAACAAAAATTACCAAGGAAACGAGCACCACCAGACATCTGGAAGCTGAGTAACCACTGGAGCTTGCACAGGGCTGGGAGACGTTTGACTTAAGGTTGGCTAGAGTGGAAAGTCCTTGAGCAGGTAGGGATTTAATAGAAACCTCAGAAGGGTCAAGCCTTGGTCAAGGGCTGCACTATCCCCATGGTAAAGGTGACTCTAGACCTGTTCTAACGAAGTCTAAACACAAGCTTCAAAATGTTCGAGCTGAGTGGGGCACAGTGGCTCATGCCTGTAATCCCAGCACCTTGGGAGGCCAAGATGGGTGGATTGCTTGAGTCCAGGAGTTTGTGACCAGCCTCGGCAACATAGAGACTCTGTCTTTACAAAAAATAATTTAAACTAATTAGCTGAGCATGGTGGTATACACCTGTAGTCCCGGCTACTTGGGGGGCTAAGACAGGAGAATTGTTTGTGCCCAGGAGGTCAAGGCTATAGTGAACTATGATCACACCACTACACTCCAGCCTGGGCAACAGAATGAGACCCTGTCTGAAAAAAAGAAAGAAAGAAAAGAAAGATGTCAATCTCCAAAGAAATTAACTGCCTGGCCACAAAATCTAAACATTCAACAACAATGAACATTTATAATGTCAAGCATCCAATTAAAAAAATCACCAGATAAACCAAAAAACAAGAAATCTGACTATATAACCAGGATAAAAATGTGTCAATAGAACAGATCTAGAAATGACAGAGATTAATACACAAAAACTTTAAAGTAGCTGTTATAAGTATGTTCCAAGCCAGGTGCAGTGGCTCGCACCTGTAATCTCAGCACTTTGAGAGGTCGAGGCAGGCAAATCATTTGAAGTCAGGAGTTTGAGACCAGCCAGGCCAACATGGTAAAACCCTGCCTCTACTAAAAATACAAAAATTAGCCAGGCATGGTGGCAGGTGCCTGTAGTTCCAGCTACTCGAGAGGCTGAGGCAAGAGAATTGCCTGAAGTTGGGAAGCTGAGGTTGTAGTGAGCCCAGATCGAACCACTGCACTCCAGCCTGGGTGATAGAGTGAGACTCCATCTCAAAAAAAAAAAGTATGTTCAAGAATTTAAAGGAAAACATGAGTATAGTAATAGATATGAAAAGCAGTAGGAAAATAGCAACTGTAAGAAAGAGCCAAATGGGATTTCTAGAACTGCAAACAAATTAGTGTCTGAAGTGAGTATAAGAGAAATAGAAATTATGAAATATTAATCAAAAAATGAAGAAAAGCTGAAAATTACAAGTTTCAAAATTTAAAAATTCACTGAGTGAGTGCGATAGATTAGATCCTGCAAAAGAATAAGCAAACTTGAAGGCAGTAATAGAACGTATCTAACGAAAAAAACAAACAAAACAAGACAAATGAAAAAAAAAAACTAAACAGAGAGGAGCCCATTCAGGTGAGTGCCCTATAGTCCATTTTAAAGATTTTGGCTTCTAATCTGAGTAACAGAGACACCATTGGAGAGCTTTTATGAGAGAAGTGATACCCTCTGATTTACATTTTAATGGAGTCATTCTAGCTGCCATGTTGAGAAAAGACTGAAGGGAGAAAAGACTGAAGGAATAAAAGAGTAGACCCAGGTGGCCCACTAAGAGAACGCTGCAGCATGAGTGAGAGATGGTGGTGGCTTCAGCCAGGTTAATGGCAGTGGGCGTGGTAGAAAGTATTAACTAGTTGAAATATGGAACACACTTTGATGGTAGAGCAGACAGGATTTGTAGAGCAGACAGGAGTTGCTCATGCACTGATTTGGAATCAAGACTGATGCAAAGGTGTATGTACTGAGCCTTTAACTGTTTTTGAGAGCATGCACTATGTACCTATTAGGACTGCATTTAAGTATATATAACAGGAAACCCAGCTACAGTGACATAAACAAATGAAGCCTTAGCTGTTTCACATAACTGGTTAGACCAAGGCTGCTCAGCTACACAAAGTTGTCATCTGTCCCAGGCTCTTGCCGTCTTTCTGCTAAGCCATAGTTTAATAGATTGCTTCTTTGTCCTTTTTCCTGTGCTTCATAGTTCCAAAATTGCTGCTGTACTTCCATGCATAATGTCAGTATGACAGGAAAGAAGCAATGGCCGAGGGACAAAAGGGACCCTACCAGTTGTTTGTCCTTTGTTGTCCAGGAAGCAAAAGTTTTCTTGGAAGCTACATCCAGCAAACTTCCCCTCGTATCTCATTGGGTCACATGGCCAATTATAGAAGAATGAAATTACTACGTGCGGTTTAGGTGAATTACAATTCATGCATTATGGCCAGGGTAGGAGACCCTCTCTCTTTAAAGGCAAAGGATTTCTACTGGTACCTAGCAAATAGGAGTTCTATTGGGAGAGAAGAAGGGACATGTGGCAGGGAGGATGTAGGGCTAGTGATGAACAATTTCAACCATTGATTGCTTTTTGAACTTTTATTACAAAATACCTGCTGCCCGTGTTTGGCAGGTGTATGTAATAAACACGTTTTTATAAGATATCAGCACAGTGGCACAATGCTTATGGAAGACTTTATAAATAAGCTGACTGAAAGACAAGGGAGGGGTATGGAGGGGGCACCATTTCAGATTATACAAATGATGCATGAAAAGGGTGTAGAGGATGGTGAACTGGCTTGGTGGTCTTGCTCATTTTAGGTTCTCTGGAGAAACGAGCGAATTACTGACTGAAAAACTAATATAGCGAGAAAAGAAAATGCATGTGTTTTAAAGCTGGAGGCAGAATTCCTCTTGAAGGACTCTGTGTGTGTGTCTGTGTGTGTATGTGTGTGTGTGTGTGTCTGTGTGTGT
>NW_016107571.1:2717414-2769223 GCF_001604975.1 Cebus imitator | reverse complement strand
TGCGTGTGTGTCTGCGTGTTAGTAAAACATTTGGATGGTTGTTTAATTCTGGAAAATTATGTCCCAGAATCTTGTTTCTAAATTGCTCTGCAAACTAAAACAAGCAGAATTTTAAGTTTTGACTGTCAGTGTAAGAGGAAGCATAAAGATCTTGGGAACTGGGAAGGAAACGGGGGAAACGAAAATGGATGGGTGAGGAAGTTATACAACCCTCATCACCAATGTACATTATAGCTTCTCCCCATTTTACAGGGAACAGGTTGAACAACTTTCAAATGGCAGGGCCAGGATTTACATGCAGCAATTTCCGACTGCATTGCAGGCGTGGCAGTCCTGTTGCTTTTTCTGCACAAAACCTTCCCCAAGTCAGCAGGGAGTTCAGAGTTGGCCTGAGCGGTTGTTGGTTGGTCATTTATAAATTCTCCCATCCCCCATCTCTGTCTATGGAAAGATTTTAAGGTGAGTGCCCACCTTAGTCATGAACTTTTCCATCAGGTACTCTGGCAGGAAGTCCCACAATGACCTTGGGGAACCAGACAGTTTCCTCTGGTTAGTGCTGTGGGTGACGGTTCCACCTCCACCCCCAGAGTAAGCTGATAAACAGACTTAGCCCCGCCTCCTGCCCTGGCCTCCTGCAAACAGACCTCTGTTGAGAGACTTACTGAGACTTTCAATTTCCTGTTAAAAAGGGGACTAGTATCTGGGCCCTATAGAACAAGCGCCAATTTGCATTTGGTTTCCTTTGTATCTTGAGAGAGACAGAAAAAAAGAAAAAGGGAGAGAGAGAGAAGTGTGGAGGGAGAAAGCAAAAGCAAAATGAAGCAGTAGTTGGACAGCCCCATTCACCCTGGGAACTTGATGTTCATGCTTTCTCACGTTCCGTACAACTCTACAACCTGATGGCTGCTCAGACCTCACATCTCTCAGGCGTCCCATTGGGTGCTGATTACCACTATATTCTGCTTCCTGTCAGTTGCAAGGACACTAGTGAGCTCTGTTTTACCATTGGAGTATATGGCAATACTATTAGCTCAAATACTCCAATTATTTAAAGCATTTTTATATCTAAAATCTCTTGTAGGTCTTTGCAAGAACCCTGCAAATAATGTTGGTTGTGAAAACTCCTGGAAGGGCTGAAATGTGTTGATGAAAAAGAGTCAAAGTCTGTAAAATATTTGAAGAGATTTATTCTGAGCCAATATGAGTGACCAACGGCCTGTGACATGGCCCTCAGGAGGTCCTGAGAACATGAACCCAAGGTGGTAGGGGCGCAGCCTAGTTTTATACATTTTAGGGAGACATGAGGCATCGATCAAATACATGTAAGATGTACTTGGTTGGTCTGAAAAAGGGGAACAGCTTGAAGTGGGAGGATTGCAATGGGGGCTTCTAAGTTACAAGAAGATTTAAAATTTTTCTTATTGGTAATTGGTTGAAAGAGTTATTATCTAAAGACCTGGAATCAATAGAAAGAAACATCTGGGTTACAATAATGGGTTGTAGAGACCAAAGTTTTATCATTCAGATGAAGCCTTCAGGTAGCAGGCTTCAGAAAGGCTAGACTGTAACTGCTTCTCATCATACTTTCAGAGTCTGTTCTGAGAGGGAGGAGGGTATGATGAGGCGTGTCCACACTCCACCCTGGTCATGGCCTGAACCAGTCCCTCAGGTAAGTCTTGGAATGCCCTTGCTGAGAGAAGAGGTCCGTTCAGCTGGTCGGAGGGCTTAGAATTTTATTTTTGTTTTACAGATGTTACGTCCTAGGAGCTGAGTTCAGTTTTGCGTGGTTTGATTCTCAGCACCAAGCAGCGTGACGCTCAGGAAATGATGGCTACATAAAGACTTCTTAGAGTAAGATGAAAAGTGAACAAAGAAGTAGAGAAGAGATAGCGTAGAGTGTGGTCTCTTTTTTTAAAATAGGAAAGTCTGATAAGAGCATCTCCTAGTGAGAGAGGAAAAAGGAAGAAACTGGTCAAGCAGGCAGTTAGGGTGGGTCCTTGGTTGAATTCTTTCAAACAAAAGAACAGCCTAAAAAATCAAGCTGCAGGCACAGATAAGGGAACTTGCACAAGGGGCTTGCCTAAGACATGCCCACAGCCACGCATATAAGAAAAGCTACACAGGTGACTGGCCCAGACATGCCTGCAATGGACAATTCCATCTCTTGACACACGCACAGGAAGGGGAACAAAGCAATATGGAATAACTCAAGCTAAGGGCCCACATGTGCATTAGAAGAACAAGGTGGAGCTACCAGAAATTCGTACCTATGCAAATGAGATGCCCACCCCTTATTGGTTTCCTATAAAAGCTTTTGCATTCAACCATAAAAACGGCAAGGCTCTTCTGGGTCCCCTCTCTGCAGCCAAGAGCTTTCTTCTTTTGCTTATTAAACTTTTGCTCCAACCTCACCCTTTGTGCTCACTCTCTTTAATTCTCTTAGTTGTGAGACAAAGAACTCCAGGTGATAATTCACAATGAGAAAACTGCTACATTGTGGTGCACTGGCAAGACTGTAACACCAGGGCTGAGGCTGGCTCTGTCCCCTAGTCAGTATGTAGTTCCAAGAGTGCAAGCTCACCAAGGGAACAAAGTTTGATTGGCTGTGTTCAGCAGAGATTGGTTTTGGGATAAATGTTTATTTAGTACAGATAGTTAAATAGATATGTGGGCCCCTATACATATACACATTTTGTGCACTCATCTCTTTAAATAAAACATGATGTTGTAGTAGGTAATTATGCAGACATGAGCAGGGCAGGAGTGGACCCCCCAACAAGGAATGCCAGGTGACCATCAGGTGATGGTCAGGCAATTGTTAACTATCTCTCTAAAATAATGATTGGTCACAGCTGGCACCAGGGAAAGGCAGTCTCCCAATAGATAGAAAACACCAAAATTTGGTGATCGGCAGCTTCCCAATAAGAAGATCTCAGGAGTTGGGTGAGTGGTCCCTTTTAGTGGGCATGTGCACTAAAAGGCAAAGTGGCAGAGTTTAACTGGTATAGGACCTTCCTCTAGGAATACTCAACTGGTAAGGGAAGAGCGCCTCAAGTGAGCATGTGCACAACTCCAGTAAACACACTATGCATGCGGCCCCTCCCAAATACTGGCAGGCCACTGCTCATGCAACAGATCACCCCAAAGGAAGAATCAGGGGGAGGTAACGCAAGACCTCGAAAGGACACCAACGTCTAATAAAACCCCAAGTCAAAAGTCAAACCATTCACTTTAATCTCTCAAGTCATCTGCCTGGCCGTCTTCCAACTGTACTTTACTTCCTTTCATTTCTGCTCTAAAACTTTTTAATAAATTTTCTTTCCTGCTCTAAAACTTACTTCAGTCTCTTCCTGCCTTATGCCCCTCAGTCAAATTCTTTCTTCTGAGGAGACAAGGATTGAGGTTGCTACAGACCTGTACAGATTCGTCACTGCTAGCAATGAGACATAAGATGGAATGATGTTTTCTGCAGGAGCCCAAAGGGAAGGAAAAGAGAGTTGTTTCTGAGACTCAAGTAGGCAACGTGGTGAGGGTGATGGCAATCCATCCCCAGCTTCTCCACCTGACCATGTCTCTCTTCCCTCTAGAATCCTGTCCACTGTCTTCCTTCTTCCTTTCTTTCAAAGCCTTTCATCACTTTCTTGGCTTCCCTTAAATGCCATGGTCACTTAGCAGGCAGCCCTTTTGCCTGATGTGGTTGCTCTTCACACCACCTTCCTGAATTGTGCAGGGGTGAGGGAAGAGGAAAAGAATTACGGAGTTGTGGGCATCATTCCTTCTTGGGGTTTGTTATTAGGGCAACCTGGACAGGTGGGTGTTGGGGGTGTTAATCAGTCTGTTAACAAGTATGTTCTGATTTCTGAGATCCAGGACTGAGCTAAGGGCTCACTGCTCTCTGTTGTCTGTCTCTGCTCATCAAGCAAAAAAAGGGGGAAATAGAAAACAGTTATCCATCAGATTACTTTCTTAGGCTGAAGATAGGGGCTTGGAGAGACATTTCCTGGATTCTGGTCCTGACAGCCACTAACTGGCTGTATAATTGTGAGGCTTCACACCCCAGCCAGGGAGACCACAGAATGACAGACAGGCTTTATATTTTCTTGAGGCATGATTTTCCTATTGTTGAAACTGTGCTCAGCAGAGTTCCCGGCACTTAGCAGCAACAGCATGGGGGCACATGAATGCCTCTGATACTGTCCCTTCTAACTCAACACTCTAGAATTCCAGATTCTTTCTGTCAACAAATAGCCAGAGCATGGTGGTTAATGAGACACAAAAGGTTCAGAGAAACAAATAGGGTGTAGGACCCAGGCAGGCATTGAGATTTCATTGCAATTCAGGTAAGAAAAAGAGAATTTTAATTCAAACTATTCAATTGAANCTTGGTAAAGTATTATAAAAGGTTACTGTTCAAAAAAAACTAAAAAGGTGATAAAGGATGCACTATATTGCATGAAAAATTATATGATTAGGAAGTCATATTCCTACAAGAAGGGTTCAGTTTATTAACTTGTATCTCATCTAGAATGAACTTCGAACTAATGTTCAGGCCTTGTTTTCCCATCCAGAGTTTCAGATCAAACCCGATTCTGATATGTCAGTTACTGTACTCATAGAACTGAGCTAGCTTTGAAGTTTCCTTTATCTGGATGAGAAAAATGTGTAGTTCTGGGAAACTATACAAGTGAGTAGAGAGATAATAAAGAGATAAAAATGGTGTCAATACTTTTGGTAAATTGTGTTCATTCAAAGAAACTGATTTGTCTTCATGATGTGATGCTGCTTTGGTTATGCATTCTCTGCTTAGCACATTTAGCAGGTGGATATGTTCAATTTACAAGATTTATTTATATGCTTACAAATATTCTGCTTATTAGATTTATAAATCTTCTCTGTCAGAAGTTCGAAGTGTTGGAGATCATTTAAATTTCTAATTGTAGGTAGAAATATCTAAGAATCTTTAATGAATTACAAAGCCCTATGTGACCTTCTGCCCCGTTCTTTTCTCCTACATTGGTGAATGGTGTGCTCATTTCCCTAGCAGTGAGGTAGACTTTTATAAGTCAGCCTTATCTCCAAGGGGGTTATTTACATCTCTGAGGACTTGTGTGACACCTATTATGATGAATCTCTGGCTTCCATTAAAAAAAATTCCACTACTTTGGGGAATTGTCAGTGTAGAAAGCAGAAGTGGGAAGGGAATTCTGGGAGCAGTACCCAGACTGGCCTGAATGCAGTCTCATAGGATATCTATTTGAGACCATCCGTGGAAGGCTCGGAGTGGTGGGCCACTTGTCAGCTCTATTTGAAACTCCACGACATGTCCTGGTGGCCTCATCAGGATGCCTCCGGGGATAAAGTTTCCATCTGAGTGTGAATTAAAAGTTCACTTGACCTGTTATGTGATTTTGGGCAAGTTTCTTAACATCTCTGAGCCTGTTTCTTCATCTATAAAGTGGGAATAGTAATATCTAGCTTAAAGGATTATTGATAATGCTGATTTGAAATAATGTTTGTAAAATACCTAGGGTAGTGCCTGAAATCTGTAAAGTGACCAAACCATGACAACTATCTGTCCTCTTAAGTTTATGGTCAAGAATAACTAGGAGCCCCTGAAATGCAATCAAAATGTTAGGTCTAGAGTTCAGTTCAACAAGCACGCATTGACCATCTGTTAATGTAGTCACCGTGCTGGGAATTCATTCATTCATTTGTTCAACAAATAATAAACAGATGCTTGTTAAGGAAATTGGTTATATCTATTGGCTGCTCAATCCCCTGAACAGTGCTGAACATACACTTAAAAATTACTACTCTGTTCTTTTGCTTATGAATGTATTCTGCATTCAGAGAGGGTTTCGAAAGGTAAATATATATTTCGAATTAGAAGAAGTCAAGGCTTCATATTGTATGATGAAAAGGCTACATGCTCTATAATTCCAACTATATGACATTCTGGAAAAGGCAAAACTATGGAGACAGTAGAAAGATCAGAGTTTGGGAGTGGGGCAAGGGGAGGGAAGTGTGAATAAGAGGAGCACGGAGGATCTTTAGGGCAGTGAAACTATTCCATGTGATACTGCAATGGTGGATACCTGTAATTGTACACTTGTCAAAACCCATAGAATGTACAAGCAAAGAATGAACCCTAATGCAAACGATGCAATTCAGTTAATAATTACGAACCAATATTGGTCTATCAATTGTAACAAATGTCCCATGTTAATGCAAGATGTTAATAATAGAGAAAACTACAGATGGGGGTGGGGTGATGGGATATATGCAAACTCTCTGTACTTTCTGTTCAATTTTTCTGTAAACCTAAAGCTGCTCTAAAATTAGTCTATTAGTTAACAAAAAGAGTAAGTGAGATTTTATTTCCCAGGCTTACCTACTGGAGATTAGACTTGATTCCTGAGGCTAAAATGCATGTTTTTCCTTCAAGATCTTGAACTACTCTGTGCTTATTTTAATCCCAGTATCTCTGCATCATATTCTTCCTGCAAAAATGCAAACTCTGTGAGAACAAGGACCATGCTTTATTCATCTTTGTAGGATCATGTAAGTCTTGTGTTCAGACTTTCCAATGGCTTCCCATTCCAAATGTTTTACATGTATTTGCTCATTTAATCCTTAAAACAACCCTGTGAGGTAGATCCCATTATTATTCTATCAACTATGAAAAAACGGAATCACAAAGAGGTTAAGAAACTTGTCTGACATAACCAAACTAGTAACTGGCAGAGCTGAGACACCAACTCAGATAGTCTGGCTCCAGAGTCTGCAGAAAAAGTACCAGAAAATCCAGGGATGTTTTAAACTGCAGGTCACAACACATTTTAGGGGTGAAATAATTTTAAGGTGTCTCAAACAAGGATTTCTTTTTTAAAAGCACAATAACGGAATGGAAGAAAAAGGAGAAATATCAGCATACCTTGAACATAGTAGAAATGGTATTGTTTTGTGAAGCTTTTATCTTATTTGTATATTACATGTGTGTATAGTTTCACTGAGATGCCATGTGAAATGTATTTAGAACACTCACTGTGTTAAACCATAATGCAAGTTACTACCTCAGGTAACAAGCAGTGCTGAGTGAAGGCAGCTTCAGGCCTGACATGCCATCCCTGACTCCTGCCCCATTACCCTAAGAGCCTGTTATCCCTGTTGTGTTATACAAGCTGGCTTCATCTCACCAGTTCCTGTCATTATATCCAAACCCAGTGATGCCCAGAGGCAAGGAAACAGCCTCGTTTCTGGAGAACCCTATCCCAGGAGTTCCTGGCAGATTGCCTCCTGCCTCCCTTCCTAGATTAGACATCTCCTTAGCTCTCACTGGTCACACCTGGATCACATGGCCACCATGAATCAACCTGGGGGAAGGAAACCAGGACTACCACGATCAGATTCCATCATCTGATATATCTTTGAACAAGTATGTTCATATACCCAGCAAGGGTATTTGCCCTGAGTAGAACCCAGAAAATAAAAATTGTTTACGTTAATTTTCTATCTCCTTAGAGATAGAAGCTTTCTGCATAGTACTCATCTATTAACTCATACATTTATTCACTCAACAAATATTTACTGTTTATCTGATGTATGCCTGGCACTGTGCTAGGCAATGCGGACAGAGAAGTGAGCAAAAGAGATAAGATCCATATCTCCTGGGGATGACTCTAGAAAGGGAGAGAATAGTTGAACAAATAATCTCAGAAATATATATGTATATATAACTACAAATTGCTATAAATGCTCCTAAGGAAATGGCGTGACTGAGGTAAATCAGAACAGGAAGATCTAATTTAAATGGAAAGGGGAGGTGGTCAAAAAAGTCTTTTCAGAAAAGGTCGTTAAAGCAAGATACAAAGATTAAGCAGTAGTTAGTAGAGTGAGGAGTGGGAGGAAGAACATTCCAGCATAGGGATCAACAAGTGCAAAATGTTGGGATTGAAATCTTAGCACTTTAAAAGATTTTCGAATACCAAATATAGAGCAGAGACCCTTTCTAGAAGAGCGAGATTTGAGAACTCTTTTTTGTTTTTTTTGAGACAGAGTCTTGCTCTGTTGCTCAGGCTGGAGTGCAGTGACGTGATCTCGGCTCATTGCAACCTCCACCTCCTGGGTTCCCGGGTACAAGTGATCCTCCTGCCTCAGCTTCCTGAGTAGCTGGGACTACAGGCACACAACACCACGCCCAGATAATCTTTGGCATTTTTTTCAGTAGAGATGGGGTTTCCCTGTTTAAGCCAGGATGGTCTTGATCTCCTGACCTGTGATCCTCCTGCCTCAGCCTCCCAAAGTGCTGGGATTACAGGCATGAGCCACTGCGTCCAGCCCAATTTGAGAAATGTTTAGCTTTAGGAACTCTTGTGGTAACAGAAAAGGCTATCTTTGTTTCTAATACTCAGATGTTCTTTCCTAATCCTGGATAGCATTGCTTGTTTCTGGCAGATGTGTAGGTTATTATTCAACTTATTTCTCATAGGAGATGAGAAGGTAAGAGTTCGGATGGCTTGCAGGATACATAGTTTGAGACAGCCTGAGCTTTTGTTCATTTCAAAGGAAGAGGAACTGTGCAGGCCAATTGACGGTGGTGTTCTGTACTGATGGGCCTATCCTTGGGGAAATGAAGGTTGCTTTAGTTTTTGTTGTTGTTCTGGTGCCTCTATGCCAAAAGATGAGATTAGATCCTAAGTGTGGAACTGGGTTTCCCTGTGAATGTAATAAACATTGCTATTGTCAATCATTCTGGAATATGCGAATACTGAGGCAGAGCTGGGTTCAAGGGCATTCCCACTGGAATCAGGTTATCTGGTCCCTGCAAGATGGGGGCAGCTCTAGGGGTAGGCAGAGAAGTGCTCAAGGAGGACCCTCATGCAGACCTCAAAAGTGGTGACACTTTTAGGTTTTCATTTTATAATGTACTTCTCGTATCACAAAACACAGTCTTAACAAACCTTCAACAAAGTCTTAACAAAACCTATTCTGTTTTTTTTTTTTTTTAGAGATGGAGTTTCACTCTTGTTGCCCCAGCTGGAGTGCAATGGCACTATCTCAGCTCACCACAACCTCTGCCTCCTGGATTCAAGCGATTCTCCTGCCGCAGCTTCCAAAAGTAGCTGGCATTACAGGCGTGCACCACCATGCCGGGCTAATTTTGTATTTTTAGTAGAGACGGGGTTTCTCCATGTTGGTCAGGCTGGTATTGAACTCCCTACCACAGGTGATCTGCTTGCTTCAGCCTCCCAAAGTGCTGGGATTACAGGCATGAGCCACTGCATCTGGCCACAAAACCTATTCTGACCTCAGCTATCTCTATATGGAATTGAAGATAGAGTCATTGTCCAAATTGGGCAAAATAGCACAGGGGAAAATAATAGCAGTATGTCTTCAGACAAGTGGATATAACTGTGAAAGGGAAAGTAATAGTTTGGATTTCCATGATGGACTCTAATAACCAGTGAATATCAGAATTAGTTTTTGGGGTGTGTGTTTCTTGAGGTTTCTCAGAAATTCCTGGAGACATAAGCCTGGTAAAAGACAGTACTTTCTGCAATTAAGAGAAATGTAATATCAAAGTGCTGGGATTACAGGTGTGAATTGGGCACAGTGGCTCATGGCTGTAATCCCAGCACTTTGGGAGGCCAAGGCGGGCAGACATTGAGGTTAAGAGATTGAGACCATCCTGGCCAACGTAGTGAAACCCTGTCTCTGCTAAAAATACAAAAATTAGCTGGGCATGGTGCTACATGCTTGTAGTCCCAATTATTCCGGAGGCTGAGGCAGGAGAACCACTTGAACCGAGGCAGCAGAGGTTGCCGTGAGCCAAGATCACACCATTGCCCTCCAGCCTGGGTGACAGAGCCAGACTCCGGAGCTGAGACTACAGTGACTTGAGGACTAAAGGTACGTATGAAATTTGGAATCTGTATTACAAATATATTCTTTCTAATCCTCACAACTGCCCTGTGAGGTGATTTTATTATATCAGAAAAGTGAGGCTAAGTGCAATGCCTAACCCAAGGCTACAGGGCAAGCAAGAGGCAAAGTGGGCTGAGGTCCAAGTTCGTCTGTGTCAGACCCCCAGGCTCATTCTGTTATGTCATACTGACTGCCTCTTTGAATACAACTTATTTGTGTGCTTCCTTTCAAGACCTTCAAGAAAAGAAGGCTAGGGTCATTCCCCTCTACTCTACAGCCAGACTAGGAGAATGACCTAAGGGACAGTGGAAGATGGCAGCTACAAGAAGGAAAAGAACCTTCCGTCTTAGCAGAAACTGAGGCCTCCTGTGGTATCCTTTAACTTCTTGCTACCTTATCTGCACATTTATAAACATCTATAGCCATTTTCATCTCTTTTTCCCTCAGATAAAGTTTCTTTTTCCCAGCAAGGCGCAGTGGCTCATGCTTGTAATCCCAGCACTTTGGGAGGCCAAGGTGGGTGAATCACCTGAGGTCAGGAGTTTGAGTCCAGCCTGACAAACGTGGTGAAACCTTGTCTCTACTAAAAATACAAAAGTAGCTGGTCATGGTGGCATGTGCCTGTAATCACAGCTACTTGGGAAACTGAGGCAGGAGAATTGCTTGAACCTGTGAGGTGGAGTTGCAGTGAGCCGATACTGTGCCATTGCACTGCAGCCTGGGCAACAAGAGCAAAATTCTGTTTCAAAAAAAAAAAAAAAAAGGAAAGTTTCCTTTTCCCATTTGAAGCCAAACTTCTACCTAAGCTTCTAATTGGCCCCCTCCTCCCTCTTCTCTCAGACTCTGTTCCATCTGCATACCCTCTTTCTTATACTTTAAATCTCTTCCCTTGCTGGTTCTCATTGCTATACCCATCATACGCTCTCATCTTTCCCATCATAACCCATCACTTTAAACCCAAATTTTCCTCTAACTATGGATCAATTAACTTGTTCCTATTATCCACACTTCTCAAAAATGCTGTTTATACTTAGCTCTACTTCCTCCCATCCCAATAATTTCTAATTTTATTCTGAACTAGCTTCTTCCTGTTTCATTATCTTCATTAATGTCACCCTAACATCCTAACGAATACTTTGAAACTCTTTTTAAAGTCTCATATACATATAGAAAAGTGCCTAAGTGTTCACGGCCAAGAACGATCACATAGCAAATACATCTATGTATCTACCACCTGGTTAAGAAATAGGACATTACCAGCACCCTAGAAAGAAGCCCTATGGTATTACCTAATCATTATTTCCTTCTTTCTCCCTAAAGGTAACACCATCCTGACTTCTCATACCATAGATTAATTTCACCTATTATAAGCTTTATATAAATAGACTCTTACGTAATGTACTCTGTGTCTGGCTTCCTTTTCTCAACATTATGTTTGTGCAATGTAGCCATGTTATTGCATGCAGCAGTGGTTTATTTATTTTTACTGCTATGTAGTACTTCATTATGTGAATATATTGCGATTCACCCACTTTACTATAAATAGACATTTGAGGTTATTTCCAGTGTGAGTCTATTTCAAATAAGGTTTCCTTGAACATCTTGTACTTATCTTTTTGGTACACATGTACACAGCTTTCTTCATCTGCTTTTAAAGAAAGGAAGTTAGTTTGGTTAGGAACACTACAAAATACACTGGGGAAGTTAAGGCACAATAATATGCAACCAATTGAACAGGTTTACCATGAGCAACAATTGTTCTTACAGAGAGATGTGTAAGACAAGGGTCCAGCCCAGAAAAGGTATTTGGGGAAGGGATATGTCCTTGCATGCAGGAATACAGAAAGAATAGGGAACAGAAACAGACTGTAATTAAGTGCAAAATTGCATACGGCCAGAGTAAAGTCAACTTTTAGAATCTCTGGGCTAAGGCTAGACAGTTTAATACTAGGGCTGGATTCCCAATTCTGCCTCACCCATGGTGACTGGAGAGTCACCTGGAGGCCATGACTGGGAAGAGAAAAGAGGGCTGTAGGTCTGGGAGTCAGACCCACAGATCCCAGACATATTTCTGCCAGAGTCCCTTCTTCCCTCTGCCTATGCTCCTGAAACGGACCTTAAAACATTGTGAATAAGGCAACCCCAGATGGACTCTGTACATCCACGCCCTACAGATAATGTCCTGAGAGAGAGCGGGAAACTAGGGCAGATCTCCCAGGAGGAAGTGGGCTTAGCAGACCCACAATGTCATGGCTGATATCTGAAGTTTAAAGCCTGGACATATTTGGAAGTTAATAAGATGTGAAAAGGGAGAAGCAGCAGAAAGGCTGCATTGAAACATTGGGGTTAGAATGGGAGAGGGAACAGCTGCAACAATTACGACAATAATAGTCCCTTAAATTTGTATTATGTAACAACTTAGAAAAAATTTTCTATTCCCGAACTTTCACATTTCTGTGGAATGGCAGGGTTACCCCCATTTTGCTGGTCTGCCCAAGGACAAGTTTGAATGGAAGGCAGGGTCAGGCCCCTAATCCACATCTCCAGTTCCTCCTCAGGAACCTCGCGAGTGAGAGGATAAAAAGGACGAGACCTGGATATGGTCGAGAGGCTAAAGCAGTTGCAGGAGAAGGTGTGGAGGGGTTGGAAAGGTGTGAGGACTGAAAACTCCGTCCTTTTGGGATTAGTTTGGAGCCACCTGGAAGACGGTGACTTCAGCCAGGACACGCGCGTTTGCGGGCTGCAGGGGGTTAGGTAAGTCAAGCCTCCCCGGGAGCCCCACGGAGGGTGGGAACGAGATGGCGCCGCCCCGTCCCGGACGCGCGTCGAGCGCCCTCTGCCACCCCACGCCGCCCTGCCCAGGGCGAGGGCAGAGCGGGCCCGCCCAGGTGCGCCCGGAGGTTGGGCCGGAGCCCGGAAGGTGCGCCGCGCCGCCCGAACCTGTTCCCTCGGCCTCCCCCCGCGTGAAAGTGAAAGTGTCGGACCCGCGGAGGTCAAGGATAGGGGGGTGGGGCCAGCGCGGAGCTGGGAGCGGGCGCCGGGCACTCCAGGGGCCATGGATGGGCTCGGCCGCCGCCTTCGAGCCAGCCTGAGACTGAAGCGCGGCTCTGGGGGTTAGTGCCGGCCGGGGAGAGCGCGCGGGGACGGCGGGAGCGCCGGGGAGCCGGGGCTAGGGCTGGCGGCGGGGGCCCAGGGGAGGGCGGCACCGGGCGTCGAGATCCGGGAGCGGTTGGAGGGGGACTCAGGAAGCTGCGCGGGGGCAGGTGAGTGGGAGAGAGCGCGGGAAGAAGGGAGAGAGCCAGGTGGGGGCGGGGGCTGGAAACGGCGGCCGGGCCAGGCCTGCAGGGGCGAGGGGAAGGCGGCGGGACACAGGAAACCGTTGTGGGGCCCCGGGGCCACGTGTCCTTCCATCCAGGAAGCTTGTGGTGCAACCGCAGTGTGCCTGAACGCGCCCCGGTAGTGGTGCCCTCCCAGAGGCACCGCCTCAGCTCCCGGCGTGCCCGCCGCCCCGCCCCACCTCGCTGCCCTGGTACCCCTCAGTGGCCTTTGCCCAGTTCCTCCGAGTCAGCGCCCCTGCGCCTGCTCCTCAGATAGCCACCGGCCACCAACCCCGGTCTCCCCAGTGACTTTACCACCCCCAGCCCCGAGGTCTGGTGCTCCTCCGAGTGTGGCCTCCAGCGGAGCTGCGGTGGAACCTGCACAGCTGCTGCTTTCCAGCGTGTAGCTCAGACAGGGCACCCCCTTCCTTTTCCCTCGGCCCCGCAACAGTGAAATGGATGCGATTCCCCCGTCCAGGATTGTGGGGATTAAATTAGAAGTCAACTAAAGAAGCAGCTTCTTTTCTTTCTTAGCAGAGCCCTGGGGTTTGGAAGGAGGGCAGTTAGAAATTCATTCATTTATTCAGCAAATATTTGTGTGGTTTGCCACCAGCCAGTCCAATGGCTAAGCAGCCACGACCCTTAGATACTTTGCTCAGAGGTCCCGCCGTCTGAGGAGCAAAGAGTGGATTAGAAAGTGAGCAGGGGGCATTCCCAGACCGCCGCCCCTTCCAACATTGGCACGCCAGGAGGCCACATGAGCCCCTCTCTTAGCCCAAGCCCTAGAGGGACTTGGGGGGGACCCCAGGGAGTGAGGTCAGTCCTCCCTTCTTTGAACTGCAATGACCTCTGATTCTGAGTAATCTGCTCTTAGTCCTGTGCAAATTCCTCCTGACACACCCTGCCCCTTCCCCATTTGCAGTGTCCTCTCTAGACACAGATCTCCAATATCTGGCCATTCCATCTGGGAGAGGTCAGAGACCACAGGTTGGGGCAGAGGGCTGGGACCATGCAGTGGCGGGAGCAGAAGGCAGGATGAGGCTGACATTGTCTCTTCTCTGGAGAGCACTGGCCTGGTCTGTCCTGGTCTTCCCAGACCCTGGGACATCTGTGTGAATGGAAGTGGTCTGCCCCTTGCAGCCCAGAGGAGACGTTCCCGTTGTTCCCACCCACCCCTACCCCAACATGAGGTCGATGATTGTGCCTGGAGGCGCTTCCCGATACCGAGGAACTGTAAGAACTGAAGCCTAACACTTGTCGGGCCAGGAACGTGTGACCTCTTCATCTTCCATACCATCCTCCATCTGCCTGGGGATTCTCCCCTTCCTCTTTCTGGCCCTAGGGCAGTTGTATATTAGCAGGGAGGGAGGGTGTGTGTGTGTGTGTGTGTGTGTGTGTGTGTGTAATTACCCTGGTGACCTGGAGTGCTGTGATAGTGGTCCTGGGTTGAGAGCAGCTGAGCTGGAAGGGTTGGACCAGCTTTCCAGATCAAGGTTCCAGCAAATATTCTGGAGGTCCCCTCGCCTATATTCTAGTCAGATCTGGGACTTCAGTCAGGTGCCTGTGGGAGAGGCTTTCTGGGTGGAGGAACAAGTGTGACCAGATTCCTGATTTCCTTAGAAAGGGTGGCTCCCTCCTCAACTAAAACTCAGGATAATACTTCGTTTCTAGGGCACTGGAGATTAAATGAGATGCCTTATGCGAAACATAGGAGTTTGATGTGTGTTAGTTTTCTCTTATGCTTTTCTCTCCTGTTGATAACCCCTTTTGAAAGAGGAGAAAACAGTGTTTTGCTGCATTTCTTAAGCCTTATCCCCAAAGTCTAATTACTTTCTTTTGACAATGATTTCTTAATTTTGCTATTCTCTTGGCTCTTGTAATAAAGCAGAAGAAAATGAACTGAAAATGCAGCCCAGAGGATTTAGGGAAAGGCACAGTTTCCTCAGAATCTGGAATGATCGGTGATAAGGTTCTGTTTCTCACTGTCCTTTGAAAATCTCTGTGGGATAGCCTAAGAGATGCAGCCAGAGAGGAGGAGCATGGATTGGGAGCTTTCCTAATTCCCACCCCCACAAATCCTGCCAATTTTAATAGCTTTTGAACTACTTTATGCCTCGGTTTCCCCATCTGTATCAGGAAGATGCTTGTTTCTCAGAAGGGTGGTAAGGATTGTGCAACAAGTCTGTGCAGCTTGCAGGTAAGGCGTGGTGCCAGCTCCAAGTGTTCTGGTTCACTCTTCTCACCCATTAAAGCATTTGAACACCCTTATTTACTGTAAATGAGATTGGCCATGAGTCCTGGCTTTTACTAGTGCCACAGAAGCCAGGTCTAGAACACTTAGGAGCAAAGCATCTGTTTACCCTATCCCAGCACCCCATTCTCTTCCAGAGGGCTTCTTCTTTTTCTTCTTCTTCTTTTTTTTTTTTTTTTCAGCTGGAGTGAAGTGGCATGACCTTGGCTCACTGCAGCCTCCATCCCCCAGGTTCAAGTGATTATCCTGCCTCAGCCTCCCAAGTAGCTGGGATTACAGGCGCCTGCTACCACGCCTAGCTAATTTTCGTATTTTCAGTAGAGACTGGGTTTTGTCATTTTAGCCAGGCTGGTCTCAAACTCCTGACCTCAGGTTATCCACCTGCCTCAGCCTCCCAAAGTGCTAGGATTATAGGCATGAGCCACCGTGCCTGACACCCGGCCTGGCTGCATATTCTAAAAGAAGTGGCCCCAGAGGGTCCTTTTGCCTCCTGCTTTCCCTTTAAGGCAGCTTCCTGGCAAAAGTCGTGCATTTACTAATTCAGGGGTTTCTATGAGAATCCAAGGTGTTTTTTTTTGCTATTCTTTCTCTCTTCCCTAGTCTCCAGACACAGCAGTGGGCTAGCAGCTTAGCTTGTAGCTTGGGCAGAACAGCTGACCTGGCCTGACTGGGAGGAAGGGTGAGCAGAAATAGGGGTTGGGTGGAGATCACCCGGATGCCTTCCACAGAATCGCTCTCAAGCTGCTGGTGCAATCAGCCTCCTACCTTAGGCTGGGGACAGTCTTCTGAGTCAGTGCTTCCTATTTGGGAAGAGGGACTCTGCTGGAGCCCTGGAACAAATGCCAGCGACAGAACTCTCTGCCTTAGCCCACAAGATGTATTGCAGGGGGTGAAATTTACCAGTGTAGCCATTTCCAAAATATCAAGAACTCTCAGCTTAGAGATGGACTTTACTCTCTCCTGCACTATCAGAAAAGGAGGCTTTTGGGTATTGATTTCCAGAACTCCTTCTTTTGTTGGAAGAGTTAATATATTTGGTTAATTATTAGGCCAAGTCTATTTATCTTAATCAGGGGAGGACAGTGGCATCGTGGCTGCAGAGAGTGTTTGGCCATGTGCTCTCGGTCGGGAAGTCCTGGAAGTTCTAGGATTCAGCAGGTGGCCTTGCTGGGGTTTTTGACTTCCATTGACCAAGTTGAGAAGTGAAAGGTCAGCAATCCAAGTGATGGGGATATAGGATCTCTATCCTGAGACCAGCGAGTTTCCAGTGCCCATAGTCTGATGCTATCAAGCACTATCCACTGTTCTGAGGTTGTGAATAAGCTCTGTGTACAATTTGCAGCCCAGATTCAAAACCCTTAGCCCAGAACTAGTCAGGCCGTTCTGGCTACTTTCAGCCAGAGGTGTTTGCTCATGACCTTTTTTCTCACCACACCCTGGGGCCCTTGGGAGGAGCTGAGATCTGCGCTGCAGTGCCAGGATGCTGACTCTCTTGGTGCTGGCTTCTGCTGCCTTCCTGGGTTCTGTCACATCCTTCTTGCTCAACCACTGGGTGCACAGGATGGAAACTGCTCTCCCCTCTCTGGAAAACAGCACATGGCTTAGCTTCACAGAGTTGTGGCTGGAGTCCGAAGCAGCAGCCCCTTTCTCAGACTTTCTGTCACCAGTCTTTCTGTGTTAGGGGAGAGGGGAGTCTGCTCTGCCCTGAAGGTCCAGCAATGGAAGGACAAGTGGTAGGCCGGGCATTCAGGCTCCTCCGACATCGACTGCTTCGACCCAGAGCAGGTCAGGACCGGACTGCCCACTTCCTTGTTTTTGAGGTGACCCTCTTAGGCGGGACTGTTTCTTCTTTGAAATCCTCCTTCCTCCTCTTCCTTTATCTCTTGGCCTCCACATGGTTCCCCATGTGACTGGACCAGGAGGTTTCCTCTGCTGGTTTTTAAGACTGGTCATGCCCTCTGTGGGGCTAGTGTGGTCACAGTCACATGCCCCTTGGGCCTGTTCTTATTCACCTAGTATGAACTAAACTCTCAGGGCATATTGTGCCAGGACTGCCAGGGGCGTCCAACAGGCTAGGCAGTCTCTGTGGTACCCCGGGGCCTTGGCCTTCTTGTGGCCTATCCAGCATATTTCTGTGGCTTCTGCATCGGTGGTTTCCTTCCTCCTCTTGGCTTCCCATGGTTTCAAGTCTCCCAGAGCAGCTGTGGAAACTGCCCATTTGGCCCTGATCCTGAGTGTCTGGTTGTGCTGGACAGTGTCCAGGTATCTCAGCATTGGCAAAGAGGCCTTGAGGTGTGGAGGTCACTCAGATTCTCACAGACTCCACTCCAGGAATGGATCAATGATATTATACTAAATGGGCTCTGGTGTCTCGGTTTCAGGACCGCCCCAGGACAATTCAAGGGAAGCTTTAAAGGAAGCAGAAAGGCCACAGGAGCACTCTCTGCCCAACTTTGCTGGGGGGCAGCACTTCTTTGAATACCTTCTTGTGGTTTCTCTTAAAAAAAAGCGTTCAGAGGATGATTACGAGCCTATTATCACCTACCAATTTCCTAAGGTAAGGACTGAGGGAGGGGGCAGGGGTAGCCAGAGGACTGGGATGTTTAGAAGGTGGTAGGCATGGGCATTCTACCTCCTTCTCTTCACCCTACCGGGGCTTGCGCCTAGAGCCTCCCTGAGCTCCAAGTTCGCTGCTCTCCATTTCCTTCTTAGCACAGCCCCAGTTCTGTTATCACCTGCAGAATCTAGGTCTAACTTCTTTGTGAGGGACTGACCTAAGCGTCCTAGCAGGGAAAATAGGCTAGATAGTTTGGCTTTTAGGGGACCTCATAGGTCTTCCAAATCCCATTTTCAGTCACCCTTCTCTGTAGATAAGCTTGCCTTCTGCCAGACCTTCTAGAAGGAGTCCCCTTTCTGAGATGTGTGGGAAGGAGAGAGTGGGGCAGGCATGTAACTGGTGGTCAGGCACAGCCTTCAGCCTGAGCCCAAGCATCAGACTCCTTCTTGTCTGATCCTACACCAGGTAAAGGGGTGGGAATCCTCATTAACCCTTCTCATTAGCACGTGTGCCACTGAGCTGGCCACTTCTCTTTTCTGATGTGGTACCTCTCTGATGCGGTCCTCCTAGGGGCCATTTCAGGGCATTTCTATATTCAACATGGCCCTGTCCCCTTCTTATGTAGATCCTCAAGATACTGAGGTCAAACTCAAGCTTATGTCATGTTGACCCAGGAGGAGCTGTTTCAGCTTTGGAGTTGTTCCAACCAGACCCAGAATGCAAACTGCAGAGTGATGGGCAAATGCACCCTTCATCCCTATGCTAGTGGAGAAGCTTATCCCCAGACTGCTTTAGAGCCTCAAAGGAAGCCCACCACCTCTCAAGCCCTCTCCTCCTTACCTCTGCCCCCAGCTTCATATCCACTTGTCTTTTCCTTTTCCTAACAGCGGGAGAACCTGCTTCGGGGTCAGCAGGAGGAGGAGGAGCGGCTGCTCAAAGCTATCCCCTTGTTCTGCTTCCCAGATGGTAATGAGTGGGCATCACTCACTGAGTATCCCAGGTAATTGCTCTGCCCTGGGCAAGGGTATTGGATTTGGGGAGGAGGAACAAGTGTGAGTTCTGTGGCTCCTGTAGTCTCCCTCACTGCTGTCATTTGTTGATTTTTCAGTCTGGGAGTGGATATTAGCTATCAGTTTGATCAGTCCCTTCTGCCCAGAGAGCCAGAATCTCCCACCTGTCCTAGAAAGAATAGTTGCTGCTTTTGACTCTGCTGCTGGTTCAAGCTGGGCTTAGCAGAAGGCAGTTGGCCTCTAAGAAGGCAATAGCAAAGGCCCTTCCAGCATAAGCCCTGGAATTCAGCTGCTGGAGCTTTGACAATCACCATTTATGAGTTGAGTGACCTTGAATTAGAAATAGCCTCTCAGAGCCTCAGTTCCTTCATCTTTAAAGTGGGAATAATAACTGAAGCTACCTCAAGAGTTGTTTTGAGAATTAGATGAGATGATGTGTCTAGAGCTTGATTAACTTGACTCCTCTCCTATGATTAATCAGCTCCTCTAATGCTGACCACTTTCCTGTTTCAGAATCCGGTGAGCAATGCAAATCAAGGCTTGTCTGCTCTTTCTTAGGGAGACCTTCTCCTTCGTTCTGACCAATGTGGATGGGAGCAGAAAGATTGGATACTGCAGGCGCCTATTGGTCTGTGCAGCCTAGAACTGCCCCTTCCTTTCTGAAGCCTGCTCAGCTCCACAGCTGGGCTTGCTCAAGCCAGAGCTGCAGAAGTCCAGTCTTGTTGGCAGCACTGGTTGTAGAGAGAGCACAGCCCAGGACCTGCTGCCATGCTAGTGCTCCCTCTGCAGCTCCACAAGCACGAGGACCTGATGCCCCTTCTCCCCCTGCTGGTTAGGCTCTGGTCTGTGTTCCTCCTGGCTTTCAATAACGCTCTTCTTTGTGAGAGGTTCCAACTGACTCCTCTGTCTCCCTGCTCTATCCAGGCCTGCTTACCTTGGCCCCTGGAGCCTCCCAGAGCAGAGGCTGGGATTTGGACAATTAGTTTCAAATCTTAGGTCTCAGGAGGATTCCCCAAGTCACCTTTACAGTGCCTTCCTCCTTAGCCCTTTCTTCATCTCTAAGGCACACTTGCTCCCTCTCTTTGCTGACCCCAAATTATGCTGGCACTGAAGGCAGCAGCATTTGCCCACCAACCCACCCAGTACCCTCAAGGATTTCTTCTTTTGACTTTGGTGGCTACTCTGACATCCCTGCTGCACCCACCATTCACTATAAATTCCCCCTCCCCAGCCCTCAGCCTTGTACTCCTTCAGACCCGGTTGGGAGAAGCCCTTGGGGAGGCTGCAGCACTGAAGGAGCCTCTCTGTCTCTTCCCAGCCTGCCGGACCTGGCCCTCGCCTACCCCAAGTGTACTGCATCATCAGCTGCATTGGCTGCTTCGGCTTGTTCTCCAAGGTAGGGGTGGAACAGGATTCCTCAGGGCCTGTTAGTCCTGTCCATCTTCCGGGCTCTGTCTGACTGCCAGTCCTGCCTGCGCAACCTAAGCCCGTAGTGGAGCTCTTCTCCCATAGCCAGAGTCAGCATTAAAGCACACTTAGGGAAACTGAGGCAAAGGGGCGTGCACTTAAGAGAAATGTGGAAATTGAATCTAGGGGACTGGATTCCTTGCAGAGATAGCCACTGTTCCCACTCTAGCCAAGTAAGAAAGTAGTTGAAGTAGGACAAGGGGAAGAAACTCAAACGCCTTCTACCCTGAGGTTCAATTTCCTCATCTGTCAAATGGATATAATAATCTTTCACCTTTCTATCTTGCTGGTTGATGTGAGGCTTAAATGAGGTGATATATGAGAAGACTCTTTATAAAAGGCAGAGCGCTAGACAAATACGAGCGCTCAGGATTTAAGCAGAATCCATGGGGCCCATGCGATCCATTGGTGGCCAGAACGGACTTCATTATGCTCTGCTTCCAGCAGGACCTTTGGAGGAGGTGGGGAGGGAACTCCGTCAGTTTTGCTGGGGCAGTGCATTCCTTTGTGCAGTGTTCCTAGGGATGGAGGCAGCCTCTGACCCTGGGAATCTACAGCGGGAGTTGGAGGACAGAGTGGTACTAAGAGGCTTAGGCTTCTTGGCTGCTGCTCCAACCAGCATGAGTGGACATGGTCCCATCAAGGGTGATGAGTTTACTTTGAGATGACTTCCCAGGGAGATACTTTTATGTTGGTGTTAGAAGGGAAGACTATGGATTGGTAGAGAGAGAATAAAAAGAAGGAAGCTAGATAAAAGCAGTCTCATGTGGGAGATAAACCACAGATTATTTAGCATGAGCCCAGTCTCTGCCAGGGAGGGAGAGGACCAGTTTTTGGAGGACCCTAAAAGATACATGAGGATCCGCTGAACCAGTGTGAGAATGTTATGATGCTTAGGGGCACAGAGTCTTGGCCACCTGCCCAGTAGTGTCCCTTTGAGCCGTGCCTCCCATGGTTCTTTTCTTTTCCCTGCAGATCCTGGATGAAGTGGAGAAGAGACATCAGATCTCCATGGCTGTCATCTACCCGTTCATGCAGGGCCTCCGAGAGGCAGCTTTCCCTGCTCCTGGGAAGACTGTCACTCTCAAGAGCTTCATCCCTGACTCAGGCACTGAGGTGGGTTAGCAAAATGGATGAGACCTTCTCTAGCTGGAGAGTGTAGTCACCTGTGGCACCTCTCACCACTGTTGTACTATTAACCAGGTTAAAGTACAGAGAAACTGAGCCAGACAGGGACTGGGACTGGTTAGAATGGACAAAGCTGAAATCAAACGCAAATTTTCTGATCCTAACTTGATACCCACAAGCATTGAGTTACTGCTCAAGCCACCAAGACTCTTATTTATAATAAATAAACCATGTAAGTGGAGGCTTCTGGCGCTATAAAGGACTTTCCCCCTAGGCACTAGACTGCCACTTGCCCCCACCCCCACACCATTCCCCTTTGTTTGTCCTGTCTCCACCTTACACCGGCCATCTGCCCGTTTCTTATCATCCGTCCCCACTTCCGAGTATCCACCCATGCACAGGGGAATGCTATTGTTTTAAGGCACCAAACACACCGAGGAAGCAGGTACAACACTGTTCTAAGAATTCCAGTCCTGACTCCTGGAACTCTGAATAATCTGCATACCCCTTTGAACCTTGGCTTCCCCACAAGAAAATAAGGGGAGAGGCTAGAAGTTTTCACTTTCTCAAAAAAAAAAAAAAAAAAAGTACTGAATGCTTGCTGTGTGCCAAGCTATACTATTTTTCTGGGAATACAATGGTGACCAACATGAATGTGGACCCTGATCTTTTGGAACTATAAGTCCAGTGGAGGAGGCAGATGTTAAATAAACATACCAGTGCATATTGAATTAAAAATTATGTAACTGTGATGAAAAAGAAACCAGGGTGCTACATGAGAAGAAGATGGGAAAGTATCACATGACCAAGACGGGCCTTCTGTGACCTGAAGGAGGATAAGAATGAAGGAAGCAGAGCAGTGCAGGAGGAGGGCCCACACTGTGAAGGCTGAAGGCAGGAAAGAGGGGATTGCTCAAGAAACGGAAGCCCATGTGGTAAAGCGCAGTGAGAGGAGCGTGTGCTCAGGGAGGCAAGCGAGGGAGGGTGCAGGGCCTTATGGGCCATACTCGAGATTACATCAGAGCTGTCCTGCAGCCCATTAGCAGGGGAAAGAGAGACAGAGTCATATTCACTCCTTGGGGGAGAAGGAACAGAGGCTGGTAGAGGCCCAGCACTCTGGGGTCTGCATGATCTTGCAGTGTAGTGACACCTTCTCTCTCTCTGCTTTCCCCACAGTTCATTTCACTGACACGGCCCCTGGACTCCCACCTAGAACACGTGGATTTTAGTTCTCTATTGCACTGTCTCAGTTTTGAACAGATACTTCAGATCTTTGCCTCTGCTGTGCTGGAGAGAAAAATTATCTTCTTGGCTGAGGGTCTCAGGTAGGCTGAGCCCCCAAATTGCTCACTTGAACTGCCCAGTATCCCTGGGTTCAAGGGAACAGACTGGAGGTTCTCTAAGGAAAAACTGGTCTGTAGGGCCCATGTGCCCACCCCCGTGTGTCCAGGTCCTTGTACTTTAAACCAAGAGAAACAGCTGTTTTGAACCACCCCCACTGCCTCTGCCTCCATGCAGGACTGCTGCCTGGGCCTGAGGAATATTCCTGACTTATCTGGGAGAAGGACAGGAAGTTTTCCTGGGACAGCCCAGATGGGACCAGTTAGGGTGGATGCAGACATGGTTCTGCCCTTGCAAGGCTGAGGGAGGGTGGAGAACAGGGGAGGAGGTAGATACTCATTTAACAAACATTGTGTGTCACCTGTTTGCCAGATGCCAAGCATTGGGAAGATACAAACAAGACATGGTCCTTCACCTGAAGGGGATGCAGAATTATATAGTGGTTGAAAGCGTAGGGATTGAAATCAGAAGAATTAGGAGGTTTAAATCCAGTTCTTCTACTTTTAGCTATGAGGTTCCCCTTAAGTTAGTTTGTTAACTTCTTAAAAATGGAAATAATGATTGTGATGACCTCATCAGGCTGTGGTGAGGATTACATGAAGAAATGCACATTAGGTAACTAACACCCTGCCGAGCACATGTTGCTTAGTGCCAGCTGCTGTTCTTCAGTTCAGTTGAGGATATCCCAGTGTTAATGGAAGCAGGGTACTGTTGTATCAGGGTCTCTACCTCTTAGGGGCTTCAAATCTGAGAAGGACATGGGGAGATGTAATAGAATGGAGAATAAAAAAAGTCATAAAACAGTAGGGGTAGGGGTGGACTTTCTATTCACATTTGGGGAGGGAGAAAACCAATGATTTTAGGTTGACAACCCTGCTTTTATCTTTCCTGGAAGAAGAAAAGGATGTTAGGGAGTCAGTAGAAATCACAGGGTCAGCTGAATGTCATGGGTTCCAGAGAGGAAACTTGGGCAAGCAGTGGGGTCTCTGTGTTGAAGATTCTGTAAAAATGGGTGATGACCAAAAAGGAACTAGTAGTAGGTAATCCTTGAAGGGAGTGGCATCATCTTTTGCTTTGGAAATAGCTCTTTCACTCCCAGCCCTGCATGGAAACCAGAAGTGCCTGTGTGACTAGAGCTGGGATTCTGCCTTTCCTCCTCAAATCAGTGTTTGGGAAGTGGAGGTTGGCAGGATTTACCTCTCAGACGTTTACTTTCTTTAGGGAAATCCTACCACTCCCTACTTCCTTCCCACACTGAGTTTTTCAGCTCTCCGAAGCTCAGATAGGGAGGGGACTTCCAGTCAGTCTAGGCCTTGGCTGGCCTCTCAGAGACTCAAGTTTGCTAATTCAGGAAGTGCTAGCTTGAAACCAAGAACTGAAACAAGGATTCCTGCATCTGTGCTTTTATTGGCCTTGACTTTGAAGCAATTTGGCTGCAGTAAAGAACAGTCACAAAAGCCAGTGGAGAAAAGAGAAGATAGAGTGGGGTTGTGTGTGTGTGGTGGCATGAGGAGTAGGGCCAAGCTGTGACTTGGGCAGGCGTGAAGAGGGATATTTCACTGCAAAGTCTTGAGGAGACACCTTTGTGGGACTTTCCATGCAGGAATTGCTGGGCAGAGGTTCCTGAAACCTGGGAATTTCCCAAGCTACTCAGGCAGCAACGTGGTAATCTCTAATAGCCTTGAGTGCCCAGAGGGGGCTGTGTAGGGCAAAGGCTGGGGATGAGGGTGGATAGCCATAGGGAGATAAAAAGGCTTTGCCTCTCTGCTGGGCCCCTAGTGCTTACATGTTTGTCTCTTAACTACACTGAATTCCTTAAAAGCAGGGTCAGGGTCTTACTCTTCCAGGTATCCACATCCTAGGGGCTCAATCAATTATCTGCTTGAATGAAAGCAACTCTTCTTCCCTCACCTCTTTGGAGTCACTTTTACTTTTGGTCAATAGTAAGTTGAGAAGACTAACTGGGAAAAGAAGGATCAAATCAAGGCCCCCTCTTGATAGTGAAGCCTCAGCCTCTCTAGTTTCTGTCCCTCCCTTCTAGCAATGTACGTTTAAGCTCTGTGTCCAGCATGGTCCCCAGACTTGCCTTTCTGCCACGGGCGAGGGCAGCACTGCTGTAGCTGCTGGTGGTGTTGGGCGATGAGGGGTGTGTAGCATGGAGGTGCAGGGGCCCCCTGACTCTTGTCCTCTGTGCTCTGTCCTAGCACCCTGTCTCAGTGCATCCATGCTGCCGCTGCACTGCTCTACCCCTTCAGCTGGGCACACACCTACATCCCTGTTGTCCCTGAGAGCCTTCTGGCCACAGTCTGCTGCCCCACCCCCTTCATGGTTGGAGTACAAATGCGCTTCCAGCAGGAGGTCATGGACAGCCCTATGGAAGAGGTATGATATGGCAAGAAGAGTGCACGATTTGGAGCCAGGCAGACTGGGATTCAGATCCCAGCTTTGCTGCTTACAGCTGTGTGATTAGGGGCAAGTTATCTGACCTCTTTAAGCCTGAGCTTTCTCATCTTAAAATGGTGATAACAGTGTTCAGTTCTTAAGGATTCTGGGGAAACCACCTGTGTAGGGCTGTAGGGCCCCTGTGCCCACCCTCCTATGTCTGCATGATCATGCAGTGTAGTGACACCTCTTTCTTTAGTTTCTGTATCCTAACCTACCACCCGACACATGGTTGATGCTCAATAAATGCAGGCTGCCTTCTGAAGGATTTCCCTTTAGGCTTAAGGGGCAGTGGATAGCTTATTCAGGGGTCATCAGACTGTTCTATGCCAGCTGGCCCTACTGAGCAGTCACTGGGGTGTTCCATCTCATCCAAATGGATGACACAGCTGGTCTATACAACACACACCCCACTGGAATGTATTTGAATTCCTTGGAAGTGAGCTAACATCGCCCCCTGGCAAACTATGGGTCTTGAAAATGCAGGTTTTTGCAGCAAGTCATCTTTCTGAGTAGCTCAGAGCTAAGGTTGGTTAATGAGGATATAGGTCTAAATCCTCTTTGATTTTGTTAGCTTCTTACATCTTGGCAGTGCCCCAGACACACCAGAGGACTCAGTTGTCAAAATGGGCACTAAAAGCATAAATCTATCCCCAGTGTTGGAAAAGTAACTCAAAACATGTGCTTTAGAGTTGTCAGTAGGGACTTTGAAAAGATAGCATGTTATTATATCTGAAGCCAGAAGAGGGACTTGGGAATGTGTCCTGGCTATAAACATTGACTCGCTAGAGCCTACTAAAGGGAGAATAGGAGTCTAAAAGTCAGCTACTAAAGAGGCATGAAGGATTTCCCCATTTACATAAGAGATACCTGAGTTCCAGAGACTTATCCAAGGCCACATCGACAACAGTGGAACCTAGCACAGCTAAAACCAAATCCCCTCCTTTAGAAACTATTGCTGAGAGGTAAAGTAGGCTGTTTCCCTTCTTTGCTCCGCCGGCCCTGTTGTCCTTCCTTAGGACTGCTGAGTACACATGCCCTTTGAACCAGCCTAAGCCTTGTGACTAACTGGGATAGAGTATTAGCCCCATGTTTAGCAGTAAACATTTAAATGTGCCAACCCCAGAAGTTATGAAACTTCCTGACTCTGCAGCTCCAGCTCCCTGGAAGCTGTGACTCCTCTCCTGATGGCCACTCAGACTCTGGCTTTTGGTAAGAGATTACTCCACAGACAATATCCCCAAATACTGGAAAGATTTCTGGGAACAATCGTGAAAAACAAATTATTTATACACACTCTTTCCTCCCAATCCCTCAGAGGAACAGCCTTCCCTTCATGAAGGCATCTGAGCCTATGTATACAAGTGGTTTCAGGCCTGGACTAGTTCAACTTTTCTCCCCTGACGACAGATAATTACAGAGCATGCTCTATTTTTTGGCATACTTTCCACTCTCTCTTTCATTATATTTGGAAGAAGGCACAGTGGAGGGACCATTCTCTCTATTGTCAAGACCAAGGGTCACAAATGGAAAAGAAAGGCCCAGCAGTCATTTAAATGACCAACACAGGAGATGGGTAATTACGGTAAACTGGTGAGAACACGCCCTGCCTAAAGCAGACAGGTGCTACTCAGTTCCATCTGAGTGTTGCCCTTTAGAAATGTGGACCAGAGTTAGATCTCCTGACTTTTCAGGAGAGGCCCCAAATCCAAGTTTTATGTGAGATAGTCCAGTTTAAATATTGGAAACCAATTCAATTATTTAAAAGTACTGTGAGGATCAAAGAAACAGATCTGCTGGTTGGAATCAGCCAGGGGGATGCCTATTTGTAATCTCTAGTCTAGACTGAAGGCTCCCTGGACAGTGATGGAGCCAGTGCTAAAACCGAGGTCCCCAAGTTCCAGCCCGATGCTTATCTCACCTGAGGACTGTAGACACATGGTCTCCTCACTTCCTTTCCTTCCCTCTTTCTGTTGATCCTGGGCTCATTTCCTTCCTTTGCTGTTTCCGGCTGGAAGGCCCAAAGCTCTGAGGGAGTTTTTCTAATAGAAAATTGTACATAAGTTGTTGCAAGCATGAAAAAAATAGAAGGATGTTGGTCTCTGTCCCAGAGAGCAGGGAGTTGAAGGGGAAATGTAGAGAGGAATGCAGTCTCAAGAGTATCAGTCTAGGCTTGGAAAAAAATTGGTTCTCCTACTAGCAGTATAGTATGACCTCGGGCGGCTTCTTTGGGTCCGTTTCCTTATCTTCAAAATGGAGATGGTGTCTACCTCACAGGACTGTTGCTTGAGATCAAACGTGTAAAGCACTTATGTGTGCAATGTACTAAATGCTCCATGTAGAAGCAGGTTCTGAAGTTCATGATTTATTAAAGGAGTGCCTGGCCGTGATTTCTCCATCTTGTATTCCCTGTCTACCTTAGCTGCTTCTCCTACTCCCTTCCAACAAACACCCCTTCCCCAGTAAGGGAACAGATTTCTAGAGGGGAATGGTGTCAAAGGAGAATGCTAGACAGGTAATGAGAATTGAAGATATTGATTTTGTTGCCACCTGGGCTGAAAGTTACAGCCACAGGCAGAAATCGAGATGGTAAATCCTCTGGTGATCTATGAAGAAAGGGGACCAGAGAAAGCCATTCTGTGTTTATTTCAGGTCCTGTTGGTCAATCTGTGTAAAGGAACCTTCTTAATGTCGGTAAGTGTCTGGGTTCAGATCCCCTGCAGGCCCATCACCAACTCTACCACTCTAGTTTCACTTATTTCAACAAACATTAAGTTCTTTGTTGAGTGAAAATCTGTGCTAAAAAGACCGCATCTCTCTCAAGGAGCCCATGGACATAAACACAGATGACCTCACTGTAAGACAATCAGTGATTGTGCCTTTCAAGCAAGGGATATAAATCAAGTACCACCGGGATGGAGAGGATCTCTTGCTAATGTTTAGAGTCAAACTGAAGGCCAAGAAACAGCTTATGTTATTTCTGTCCTATGTGGCTGATTATCTGTGGGTGGAGTGGGGGTGTAGAATTCATGACCTCCTCATGCTTTTCTGCCAACTCCCTTCACTCCACACGTCTTCCTGTTTAACCTCTGAGCTCTGTCCTTCTAGGTTGGTGATGAAAAAGACATCCTGCCACCAAAGCTTCAGGATGACATCTTAGACTCTCTTGGTCAGGGGACCGATGAGTTAAAGAGTAAGTCCTTGGGTCCCTCTTATTTTGGGTCTCCCCAGGGAGTGCAAGGGCATGATTCTCAATCATTCCCTTCCAGAACTAAAATGAACTCACTCAGCAGTTCTAGACCAGCCCTAGAGACCTAGAACCTAGGGCAAATCTGAATATGGGATTGTATTCTTTCCTAAGCAATGACAGAGAACCCATACCCAGACCTCCTGTAGCTTTCCCCAGCTTTCAGCCTGCAAGAAAGCCATGCTTGGAGGTGAGTTTTGGTAATTTCATCCTTCTGCTACTCTCTCAGATGGCCTTCATTGTCTCTTGCAGCTGCAGAACAAATCAACGAGCATGTTTCAGGTCCTTTTGTGCAGTTCTTTGTCAAGACTGTGGGTCATTATGCTTCCTATATCAAGCGGGAGGCAAATGGGCAAGGCCACTTCCAAGAGCGATCCTTCTGTAAGGCTCTGACCTCCAAGACCAAACGCCGATTTGTGAAGAAGTTTGTGAAGACACAGCTCTTCTCACTTTTCATCCAGGAAGCCGAGAAGAGCAAGAATCCTCCTGCAGGTACACTCTACACCCAGAGAGGGTTACCTCTTGGATAAAGAGGAGGGGGAGGAAAGAATACTTCTCTTTAGAAACCCACAAAATAGCTGTAGGTACACGTTTATTAGTGGAGTTGAAATGACAACCTGAAACCTAAGAAAATGTCTAATGGGCTGCCAATTTGTGGAAGTTGTTTTTCTCATTAGCCGACAGGACTGAGCCCTTTCCTCTGTTTTAGTCTACAGCTAATTCCTGCTAAAGTACTCTCTGTCTATGGGCTCCTCTTTGGACCAAACTTAATGGATCTCCAGAAGCTTGTGAAGGCAGAGATATCCTGCCAGGGATGGGAGTATGGGGAGCATACAGGTTATTTCTGATCCTTATTCCTGAGCTCATTACAGTCTGCTTGACCAGATCAGATGCCTCTAACACCTGTTTCTGAACCCACAGGCTATTTCCAACAGAAAATACTTGAATATGAGGAACAGAAGAAGCAGAAGAAACCAAGAGAAAAAACTGTGAAATAAGAGCTGTGGTGAACAAGAATGACCAAAGCTACACTCCAGTTCTGGACTTCAGCCCCTGCCAGTGTGGCAGGATCAGCAAAGTTCTCAGCCCCCCAATCCATTACCTCAATCTAAGTCTTGACATCCAGGTATTGCTTAAAACTGGTGTCTGAGATTTGGATCCCTGGTATCAAATTTCTTGGGGCTTTGGAGGGCTCTGACACCATGCTCACAGAACTGGGCTCAGAGCTGCATTTTTTGCAGAGGTGACACAGAGTAGGAAACAGTAGTACAGGTATTGTATATACTTGGTTAGAAGCTGCTGCAACTGCCCTCTCCCATCGTTGTAACATCTTCAACAGAGAACGCACTTTGTGGTTAAAAGGCTCAGCCTCTCCACATGAAGTCTGTGGACATGTAAGGATGAGTAAAGAGGAAAATATTATGTTTATGTGCGTCTTCGTCTTTTACTATGGGTGGAGGACCAGGTAAATAAGGCAATACATATAAGAATCAAGTGGACTAGAAATGGAGGACCTGGCCATGGTCGTCCTGAACCTGGGGATATGTTTGGAGTAACAGAATCATGGGGGGCAGTAGCTCCACTTCTTTTAACAGGAAGGGTAAAAGATTGGTAAAAGCAGCAGCAGCAGCACTGGACACAGGGCATCAGAGGCTTAGGTTTGGAGTCAGGTGTGCTTTCCGAATCCTGGGAGGAGAGTCTGCTCACTGAAGGGAAGCAGCTTCAGTTTTGAATAATTTGAGGATAGGAATTTCAGTCAAAAGCAGCCAGTGAAGAACACTACTTGGCTTCCATAAGTAGGTCTCTTTCCCCATCACTTTCAGTTTGCACGAGTCCTTTACCTTCAGTCTTAGATATCCTACCTCCAACTGATCTTTGAGTAGCACAGTTCTTTAGCTAAAAGTGAAGGGATCTCTGCACTGATGTTCTTCCCCTTTGAGAAAATAATTGTAATTTTAAGAGTCTGAAGGAGTTTAGTGGTCACCTCGTCTCTCCTCCCTTGATACCTCCACTGATAGTTTCTACTCAAGCATTGGGAAGCTTTTTTAGATGAATCTTATTTTCAAAAATTCCACCTTTTTAATGTATTTGAGTGTGGCCCTCAGAAGTTCCTGAATTCTGTACAAAGAACACAAAAGTTTCTGGAGGATGGAATAAGACAAACTGAAGTTAAAGTCAATGTAATTTGATTTTGGGAGCACAGGGACCTACTGCAGGTGGCAGATGTCCCACTGTCCACACACCATCCTGAGCTACACTGCTGTTCTTCACAGCTTCTAGGAATTACATCTTTTTCGGTAGTTTATGGTGGTGCCTAAATATAGTTGTAACTCCAAAGGTTTCAGAACAGGAACTGGAATCCTGAGAATCTTGTGAAAATACTTTCTTATGCCTCATCCCAAATATACTGAATCATCTCTAGTGATAGGACCTGGAAATCTGTACTTTCTTAAAAGGTTCTTCAGGTAAGGTTTGCTGAGGTTTACTACAAATGTACCCTTGATCTGATGCTAATGGTGTATTTAGGGATGAAGGATACACACACTAAATATCTGAGTGCTTTTCAGCTTCCATCTATGCTGAAAAAAATCTGGGAGAATACACACATTTCAATTAGCCCCCAACATCTTGCTTTACAGCTTTAGACCACTAAAGCCCAGTATAGTATAGGAGAGAACACTTCACCAGCATTCAGACTTGGATTCTAATTTTTGTTCTGAAAAAATAGCAACTGACACTGGCATGCCATTTAGCCTCTCCAGTCCTCAATTTCCACTATAGATAATACCTGATGTGTCAGTAAGACAGCTGATGTAACTGTGCCAAACAAGTAGAATCATCCTTCCTTCTCTGTCCTGCTTTGTCCTAGCTTTCAATGTTTGATCTGCCCTAATATTTTCCCGTATGTATTTCTCTATATCAGATGCTAGAGCAATTGCTAGCAAGGAAAGGTAACGACAGACTTTCATTTCCCACTATAGTCTGGCCAACGAATTAAAGGTTTACCTCTCCTTGCTAATCCAATCTACATGGGCCTGATGGAATCATTAAAAGTGCATGCAAGCAGCACTCTGGTTGCCATGTAAGATGGTGTAGCCACTGTTTATTCCTACTATGGAACAGGATATAGATGAAAATCAATAATAAGACACCTCATTTTAGCCAATAGTTTAAATCTTTTCTCCTGTGTCCCTCTTATTCAAGCAACTGAATTACCTGTATACAGTGGAAACATATCTGGTTCCCATTTCAAACTATAGTCCAGATACCAAAAAAGGAGAGTGCCAGAAAAAGAGAGTACAAAGGGAACACGTAGAGAGGCCCAGGCACTTGCTGAAAATTTAGGGGAAGGGGTTGAGATTTCTAAGTGACTGACAAAATCACGTAAGTGAAGACTATAACATTAAAAACCCATTAACAGGAAAGATGAACAAAGTTCTTCTTTTAAAAGTTAAAAGTTTTGGTTCTGGATCCAAGATGGCTGAATAGGAACAGCTCTGGATTGCAGTTTCCAGTGAAAACACAGAGGGTGAGTGATCACCACATTTCCAAACAAATTTTACTGCCCACAGACCAGGAGATTCCCAGATGGAAAAGGGCCACGAGTCTCCAGTGCAGCTGTTTCAGTCAGTGTAGCGGGTCCCCGCATTAAAACTCACACAATTCCGGGCGCCATTTCAACTGGTGACTGGAACGCCTGGGAGACAGAGTCGCCCATTCAACTGGAAAAAAAGGGGCTGAAATGGAGCCAGGTGATCTATCTGGCTTGGCTGGTCCCACTCCCACAAAGACCAGCAGTCTGAAACACTCTGGATTGAGAGTTTCACAGCAAGCATAGCTGGACCCGGGACGGTCCAGCTCTGTGGGGGAAGGGCATCCGCCATTACTGAGGCAGTCCACCACTACCAAGGCAGTCTGCCATTACAGAGACAGTCTGCCATTACTGAGGCAGTTCCAACTATATCCCTATAAACAAAACCGCCAGGAAGTTCACACAGCAGTTGGGCAGAGCCCATGGTAGCTCAGCAACACCTCTGTTGGCAGACTGTGACTAGGCTAACTCCTCACTCAGCAGGGCATCCCTGAAAAAAGGCAGCAGAATGACAGGAACTTATAATAAAGCCCCACCTTCCTGGGACAGAGCACCTGGGAAAAAAAGTGGTTATGAGTTCTGCAGTAGCAGAATTAAACATACCTGCCCAGCAGCTCTGAACAGACCAACATAGCTCACAGCTTAGCACTTGAGCTCCTATAAGGGACAGACTATCTCCTCAAGCAGATCCCCGACCCCTGTATAACCAAAGAGACCCCTCTTAAAGGAGAGCTCAGGCTGACATCTGATGGGTATCCTTCTGAGACAAAGATAACAGAAGAAGAAACAGGCAGCAACCCTTACTGTTCTGCAGCCGCTGCAGGTGATCCCCAGGCAAGCAGGGTCTGGAGTGGACCTCCAGCAGTCCTACAGCAGGGGGGCCTGTTAGAAAGAAAACTAAGAAACAGAAAGAGATACCTTCATCAGCAACAAAAAGGACATCCACTCAGAGACCCCATCTGAAAATCACCAACCACAAAAACCACAGGTAGATAAATCCACAAAGATGGGAAGAAACCAGCACAAAAAGGATGAAAATACCCAAAACCAGAACACCTTTCCTCCTCCAAGGGATCACAACTCCTCACCAGGAAGGGAACAAGGCTGGAGAATGAGTCTGATGAGCTGACAGAAACAGGCTTCAGAAGGTAGGTAATAACAAACTTCTATGAGCTAACAGATCATGTTCTAACCCAATGCAAAGAAACTAAGAAAATTGAAAAAAGGTTTGACAAAATGCTAACGAGAATAAACAACATAGAGAGGAATATAAGTGAATTGATCAAAAGAGACAACATGAGAACTGCTGGAGAGGATGTGGAGAAATAGGAACACTTTTACACTGTTGCTGGGAGTGTAAACTAGTTCAACCATTGTGGAAGACCTAGAAAAAGAAATTCCATTTGACCCAGCAATCCCATTACTGGGTATATATCCAAAGGATTATAAATCGTTCTGTTATAAGGACACATGAGCAGAAAATCAAACACCACATGTTCTAACTCATAGGTGGGAGATGAACAATGAGAACACATGGAAACAGGGAGGGGAGCATCACACACTGGGGTCTGTTGGGGGAAAATAGGGGAGGGACAGCGGGGAGTGGGGAGTTAGGGAGAGATGGCATGGTGAGAAATGCCAGATATAGGTGATGGGGAGGAAGCCAGCAAATCACACTGCCATGTGTGTACCTGTGCAACAATCTTCCATGTCCTTCACATGTACCCTAAAACCTAAAATGCAATAAAAAAAAAAAAAGGACAGATGCACATGTAGGTACATTGCAGCACTGTTTACAGTAGCAAAGACTTGGAACCAACCCAAATGCCCATTGATGTTAGACTGGACAGGGAAAATGTGGCACATATACACCATGGAATACTATGCAGCCATAAAAAATGATGAGTTCGTGTCCTTTGTAGGGACATGGATGAACCTGGAAACCATCATTCTCAGCAAACTGACACAGGGACAGAGAATCAAGCACTGCATGTTCTCACTCATAGGCAGGTGTTGAACAATGAGAACACATGAACACAGGGAGGGGAGCATCACACACTGAGGTCTGTTGCCGGGGGGATTAAGGGAGAGAGAATTGGGGTAGGGAGTTGGGGAGGGATAACATGGGGAGAAATGCCAGATATAGGTGATGGCGAGGGAGGCAGCAAACCACAGTGCCATGTATGTACCTATGCAACAATCCTGCATGTTCTTTACATATACCCCAGAACCTAAAATGTAATTTTATATATATATATATATATATATGCGCACACACACACACACACACATATATATATATATAAATAAAATAAAAAGTTAAAGTTTCTACAAAATAGAAAGGTCACAAGACATATCACAACAATGCAGTGGACCAAGTTTTCTTATTTATTAAAGAACAGAAATAAAGTTTGCTTAAATTCAAAAAAAAACATTAAAACTTAGTTTATCTTTCCACTGAATAAAACTGAGAAAAAATTGGCTTTCATATCATATATTTATTTAAAAAAATAAAATGGGAAATTGACAAAGTTACCACATTATTCTGCATGCTAACAGGATTTCCCAAGCCTGTGAGAGATAACATTTATTGACCAATAAAAAAAAAAAAAAAAAAAAAAAAAAAAGACTTCCTCAACAATGTAGAGATAGGAAACCTTTCAATCCAAATTCAAGGTCTTTATTACTGGTTCCACCTCATAAGCTAGTGGGATGTATCTGTGTCACAAGCAGAACTCCTTAGTAAAGAAAACTTGAGAAGACACTAAACAAGGATGTTACTAACAGATGATTTGTTAAAATTATAAAGCAATCATCTTTTGGCCTGCAAATAGTGAATATCAGAATTCTCCACCACCGGGGATCTAGCTCCCCATCATATTATTATTCTGAGTCCAGGATAATTACAATCACATGGCATTGTTTTCTCCATGCTTTCTTGGCCCAAACCCTGCATGACAACATACAATTTACAGGATGGGATTTGAAATTCCCATTCTCACACAGGATAGTTAGGGAGCGTTACCAATAATAAAGAATAAAAGTTATACAACATTGATTATTATAAATTATATTTGTTCTTATGCACCCCCATTCTCCTTAATATGTTCAGATTCTTTCCTGCAGAAAACATGGTGTTCCTATATAATACCAATTACATCATTAATGATGATTAGGATGAGCTGTAGAGACCTTGATTCTGAAGACATGTATGTGCAGGTGAGACGCAATCTGATTGCAAACACTGACACAGTAGCGGATCAAATCAAAGAAAGAAAAAACCTGGAAATAAAAAGAGACATTCTCAGCACTCGTTTGGGCTAAGTTTCCTGAAAGTAAAGAGGGGTTGAATCTGTTCTCTTTGCAGATTCTCCTTCCACTCTGTACAATAATTCAATTTCCTCACAATTTTTCCTTCACACACAAACTCTTTCTTAGAGGTCAGATGGCAAATATTGTAAGCTTTGTGGGCCGTATTGTGTTTGTCACAGTTGCTTAACTCTGCCACTGCAGCACGAAACCAGCCATAGACAATATATAAATGGATGGCCATAGCTGTGTTTCAATAACTGTATTTACCAAAACAGGCTATGGGCCCACAGGGTGTAGTATGCCAATTCATGCTTTTTTACTCAGTCAGAAATTTGCAATTTATGAGTCCCACCTGATGTAGGCAGGACTAATAAGATTAATGCAAAAATAAAATAAAAGGCTCAAATATAAAGCTACAGAACTCTCACATAGCTCCATTTATGTGGATTTCTGACATTCCAAATCATTACAATTATATGATCTATCTATCATGACTGTCTCATCAAAATAAGAAAACAAGTAAACTTCAAACCCTCAAACCATGAAATAAGACATAGTACAATACCTACCAGGGCAATCCAAAGTACAATATATTCATCAATAAAGCTGTTAAAATACTGGTCCAGAAACAAAAGTGCCGGACCTATGAATGCTGTGTCATGCAAATGCATTTCACTTTTCGTCATGTGTGCAACCTATGAATAAAACAGAATAATGTATGCATTCATATGAGAACAATCGTGAGCTACATAGTAAATTATATTGTGCTCAGATATCAACTTTCAGTAATTATTTAGGAATAGCTGTTGAATTGCCAAAACTAAAAACCCAACAACATGAAATGTGTCTGAGAAAGAAAGGGATATATCATGTCAACTAACTCTACAAAAGATACTTTTACAAGAAGCCTTAATTTGAGTGTCCAGATTGAGACTGAAGAATGTAGATAAACTGAACAACCAAATTAAACAGTATAAAAGGGTGAGAAATTGTACATTTTCCAAGAACTTCCAGTAACTTCAAATTGTAGCTTCACGAAACAGTAAAAATAGTTCCCATGTTGATATCAAGAGATTCTGATTAGAGGAGAGCAAACTCTAGACCCATTTAGGAAGATACAGAATTATGGCCATAAAACCAGAATAAGATGAATGTGAAAAACAAAATAAATAAAAACTCAGGTGCTTACCACAAGCTTATTAGTGATTTTAGCAGATACAAAACCAAATGTCAGTATATAAAGACAGGGATGCTTTTCAAAAAGCTGAACTGCGGATTTTTTGTAGATCATTGCAGCTAATGTAATCACTGATCCAATATGGAGAAAAGGTGAAAGGACACTTGTTCCCTGTACAGAGTGAAGAGAAGAGTTAATAGTATTCAGTACTCATCACATACTACATGGATCTGCTGCAGAATAGTTCAACCCAAACTTTCAGGAACCTCATGATGTCTGACAGGCACAAATTACTTTCATATAGCAATTTCTATAAATCACAAACCAGAAGAGCTAATGAAAAGCAGCAGCATAAATTGAATAGGCACAAACTGAGGAGTTCACTTAAGAGACCAGGCTTATTTTTACAAAGCAGCTCATGCTTTAAAAAACATGTGATTAAGTGTGTTTGTGTATGCATAAAAGTATGCATACATAAGCATATAAATGTGGGTAAGTATATATAAAATTGAAGTTTGGAACATTAGTTTCTTTAAAGGCTAAATATAAATTCTAAATTAAATGATGTTATACATTTGAAATAAAAAACAAAGTGACAACAAAACCAAGTCCTAGAGTAAACGGTGTTGAAAATCTTAATGCATACTTACTGCTATCGTTGATCCATTTTTGCCAACACCACCTGTGAAGATTACACGGAAGTAATTTGTACAGGAAAATATGGTCCCTGCTACAGTACAAAGTGCAGGAAAAATTTTCATTTGAATATTCAGCACTGGAATCTTTAATGGGTAGAGAGAGAAAACAATTAAAACATATACGAACTAAAATAAGAAAACAGTCTAATATTTGATTCATTTTCCCCAAAACTTTCCATTCCCTATTTAAGAAATATGTAAAGTAATAAAAGTTTCCTTTTCATTATAAGCAATACAGCAAGTCTCAAGACATGAGACTATTTAGAAATTAATCTCACTTCTGACATCAACCTTAAAAAAAACTGATTCAACTTTATTAACTTGTGTTACAAGCTAAGTTAGATTCACCTAATGCATCCCAGTGGTCTCCCAACAGTGAACCAGGATGTCTTCTGGCCTTTTAATAAAAGGAGGGTACCTTGCCTTTTTCTTTGTATATGTTTTTTAATTCTATCTCTAAATCTGTAGAACATTCATAATTGTTATGAGGAAGTATCAAGCATAATAGAAATGTTGCAACTAGATATACAAATCTGCAGAGTGTAGAGAATAGAAAATTTATATTCAGAAGAGTTCCCAACTCCAAATTGTTAGGATACAAGCAGGTAGTAAAAGCAGAGGGCAACTAAGAAGGCATTCATATGCAGGAGAAAAAACAGGTCAAGTACATTCAAACAGATTCTACTATTGTGCATCCAAAATTTTAACATTTAAATGTACTTTTCAGAAAAGTGAATAATATATTCATAAAGCATACTGAAAATGCGGATTTATTTACCTGAAGTATGGGAGAGAGAGTGGATTGATATTATGCATTTAATCTTGCAAATACAATATCCATCATTTAAAATGAAATATACTTGTACTGAATTTTAAAAATAATTTAAGAGTCTCTTTTTTTTTCACCCCTCCCTTAGCTTTTTTGGTCTCAATATTTGTCCAATATGGATTGAACAGAAAGCAACAGTAAAATAAATGATGTAGTCTAGTAATAGAAGCAAGATTCCAAAAGCCCCCAATGGTTTAATAAGCCATGAGTTCTTACAATGAAAACTTTTTTTTTTTTTTAATTGAGATAGTCTTGCTCTGTTGCCCAGGCTGAAGTACAGTGGTGTAATCCTCATTTACTGCAACCTCCACCTCCCGGGTTCAAGTGATTCTCCTGCCTCGGCCTCCTGAGTAGCTGGGATTATAGGCGCCTGCCACCATACCTGGCTAACTTTTGTATTTTTAGTAGGCATGGGGTTTCACCATGTTGGCCAACTCTTGACCTCAAGTGATCCACTGGCCTCAGCCTCCCAAAGTGCTGGGATTACAGGTGTGAGCCACCATGCCCAGCCGCAATAAAAACATTTTATATTAGGGCTATTTATACTTTGTAGGGCTGTCACCTGTCTACACTTTGAAAATCAAATAGCAAATGTGGCATTTCCTACTTTTTTGTATATAGAAAACCTCAGTAAGATTAGTAGATCTAAATCGTAATGTTTCATATTTCATTTCTTCAAAACTCTCAAGAGCTCACTTTGTTTGCATAATTCTATTACCTCTTGCAAAAATGCAGCTCTACAAAAATTAAAATAAAATATTCAAGTTTAAGTTGTACTGTAGCAGTATTAAATTTTATAAAATTAAATAGGTCAACCTAAAAGTCAAGTCCTAAACTTTATGGAGTATCCTAAATGGTCATCCTCTATCCCTAAATCTCCAACCCCTACAGTCTAAGTTCAAAACTCGTTTTCAATAACGGAGAAAATCAACAACATGGTTGCTTTGAACTCCAAGATATTTTTCTGCTCTTGTTCAATAAACTAGGGACATTATATTCTCAATCTGATGCACCTGGCTGAAACTCAATACTGTGGCTAGTTTCCTGGTTCTCAGCCTCTCTTACCATCCCTCCGACTTTTGACTCGAGACAAAGGATCACTCTGGCAAAGGGGAAAAGACTATACTTTCCTCAGATTCCAAAAGAAGCAAAGCATTACTCCATTACAGGGGCAGCCCTGTATTAGGGCCAGGGTACTAAATGAATACCATCTTTGTATAATAGTCATCTATGTCATAAATGAACTGAATGAGAGTCATAACTATATTTATACCTTGGTGAAATTGTTTTGGGATCATAAAAACAGCTGCCTTTTGAAAGAATAATAAGCACAAACATTAGAAAAGCCAGAAAAATTAGTACATGGCTTGGATCACAACAAAGTAAGGAAGCAAGCTATTGGCCTAGAAGCAAAGTATCACAGATTCTTAAGGTTTTCATCACTTCTGTCATATATGTTAGCTATATATACCAAAACATAAGCTCCTAAGTATGGGATTTTGTTTGAACTGATTTTATATTCTCTCTAGGGCCCTGGTTACTGTAGGTGTTCAATACACATTTGTTGAATGAAGATTGAGATCTCCTCCCTTTTTTTTTTTTTACTTTCCATGTAGAACTCTGCTTTGGGAGAACATGAAGTAACACCCTGCCCCCACATTAGCAATGAAAAAGAAAGTTATCTATCAAGAAAATACGAGGCAAAGTGAAGGGAAAGCTCGAGTCAAAGGAATTCCGAGCCTCACCAGGTGATCCTTTAAAAATTGGCACTACTTATAAAAAAAACACAAAGTGTTGCCATTCTCATCCCACACTCAAGATCAAGGAGGGTGGCACATTCTGTCTTTCCCCGAGGTCACAAAGGATGGGGACATTCTGTCTTTCCCAACCTTTTTCTTTCTGTCATCATCTTGGAACTCATCAAAGGTGGCCAAAGTGCATCCGCGCTTTAGAAATAGCCAAAGAGCTATACCAAAGACATCTTTATGTCAGGCCTGCTTGAAGTTTCAATAGTCTTCAAGAGTTGGGAAGAGTAAGATTTCCTTTGGGTCATGGTGTCTGTCCTATAGCCAGGAGAAAACTCTCCAGACTCATACCACAAAGGTATGCATCCAAATAACAATGTAATATAATTCACTTTTAAAAAGGTTGGAGATTAAAAAAAAGAAAATCTTAAAATTATCAGTATCTTTACCATATTACAATGGTCAAGTTTTGGTTCAACAGTTTGTATTAATGCAGAATATCAGTTAGTAAACTTTGACTAGTTTTCTTATAAGCATGATAAAATGTTCTTATAGGCTTTGTAAATTAGAGCAGAAATAAAAAGTATCATTTTGAGATTAGACACTTTCTTCCAAAGAATGTGGGAACACCTGTTTGTCAATCATTTTAATGTAAATGAATTCCACCAAAATACAGCAAGTGTTAACATAATTACAGTGTCCACCAAGGAAAATGAACATATCAGATTTATTTAAGTGTAAAGGCATTTTAAAGTCTTATAGTTCAAGAATAAGATATAATCAATTTATACTACATAGTCTTTGGTCTGACCAAATGAATCCTGAAACTGTAGTAACACTCACCTAGTTGCCTTAACTGAATTCCAGAAAGTCCCTTGTGGCTTAATATAATTTGATCAATTACCACATTTAAAAGAATCAAACATAACCATGAGTTGGTTATATGTAAGTCTCTTCCAAAGTAAGAACATATTCTTTTTCTTTTTTTGAAGAGTGATATGATAGAAGATAGTTCCAAGACATTCTAGAAGGAATGTCTTTTGGGGAAGCAACAAACAAAAAATATGCTTTTTGTTTCTTGCAAAGTATAAAACAAGCACTGACTTTTAGGCATGAAGACAATTTCTTTCCTTTGGAAAGAAAAGGGAAAACAACAACAACAACAACATTAACTATAACCTTTGGTAAAAACTTACCTCTTTGGGGAAAAAAACTGGCAAAGAATAGGTACTCCATATGTAATAGATGCAAATTACTTACCTTTACAAAATAGCTGATCTTCTGGAATCAGCCTTAATGAAGACATTTGCACTGTTTTTATTTATTCTGACCATAAACTTGCTTTCTAAATGTCAGTAAAAGCCTTTTAATTTAATGAGGATTTGGAAAGGAATTTCCATTTTATGGCCTCCATCTTAGAAGAGATGTAAATTTCATACCTGAGCCCTAGGTAAATATCGTTTCTCCATTTGGCACACAAGTAAATGAGAGCTCAATATGTAGTAATTGTTCCTTTACTAATGTAATGCGATTCAAAACAGCATATTTGGTAATCAACCCATAATACTAAGTAAAAAGAAAAAAACAATATAGCGATCTGAGGTCAATTATGGGAATCTGTTTTAGGAGTTGATAAAAAAGAAAAAAACAGAATATTTCACTAAGTCTCCAAATACAGTACCAGAGAAGTCAGGTTGTTCCCTTTTAGTTTAAAGATGCTAACAGTGGGACCAATGTGCTAACAACAGGATGAAGGGACAGGGGGAGAATCTGTTTTCCTGATGAAACCTAAGCTCACTAATCCTGGAATTAGATTGCTAGGTTACTGGGTCTAGGAACTCCATTTCAGTTGTGAATCTGAGACTTCCTCAGATAATAGGATGGTTACGTTAATTACAAAATAGAACAAAACATTTGATCTTTATAAAAGAAAAAAATTATGTAGACTATGTACATGTGTAGATTATATGTGTAAATCCTAATAGAAAAAGGTAAAAACTATACTTGAAGCAATTTACTATCAGGCATCATCTAAGAAATAAGGATATGTGTATAATGTGTACAGACAACTTCATTTACAATGTTTTATGCATTTCCATATTTATAAAAAATAATTAGGCACACATGTTGAGCATCCCTAATCTGAAAATCTGAAATCTAAAATGTTACAAATTCTAAAACTTGAGTGCCAATGTGACACCACAAGTGGAAAATTCCACATTTGATCTTATGTGACAGGTCGAAGTCAAAAGGTAGGTGCACAAAAGTTTATTCGGCATCTCCAAGGGAAAAATGACCCTCCCAGCTCCCTTCAGCTGTGATCTGTTTTTTTTCGCACAGACCCATGTCCTATCACGTAAGTATATCCACAAAGGTTAATAAAATGGCATTGTGCAGGCTGGACAATACAACAACAGGTTCTCCACAACGCCTGACATGGGGCCAAGAACCAAGTGCATTACTGCTTTTTAATTTTGTTTTTGTTTTTTGCTTATTCTCTGCTTTGTGGTGTAAAGATATTGTTGAAAATGTCAAAAAGTCCTGCAGATATTTTTTGGTTAACAGTGATAACACACAGGTATTCTGGTGATGCTACTGTGCCACTTCGCTACCCTGAACACATTATCTCTTCACTGTACTAATGAGATGTCTTATTTTTTTGCTGAATATATCTATGTGTGAATAAGTATTAGAAAATGATTGTTGAACAGTAGTATGTAAATTCAGAGTTAGTGATGCCAAACCACAGATTATCCACATGGGTGCCTGAGATAGAAATGCTTTTGCTTTCTGATGGTTCAAAACATACAAACTTTGTTTCATGCAGAAATTTATTTAAAATATTGTATAAAATTACCTTTAGGCAATGCGTATAAGGTGTATATGAAAATAAATTTCATGTTTGGACTTGGTATCTCAAGATACCAAGATATCTCATTATGTATATGCAAATATTGTAAAATCTGAAAACATCTGAAATCTGAAATACTGGTCCTAAGAATTTTAGACAAGGGATACTTACCCTGTATAAACCAAACACCGACTTGTTTTCCAGTAATCAAGCCAGAAATACTGCTTTTTGGATATTGATCTAGTGAAACTTTACGTACAAGATATTATAAATAATTTTGGGGGGAAAATTTTGGTATACAAGGCTTATAAAAATAATAATCAATGTAGTCAAGGGATATAAAAACTTTAAGTTGGAACGGGATAAGCTTTGGGCTTTATGATCTGGTTTCAGGACAACAAAAACTATTTTTTCCTTCCTATGAGGGAAAATTTTTATTAAAAAAAAACCTAATCTACTGAAGAGTAAAAGTAATAAATTTCATATTTCCTACACATTAGTCTCAAAAGGCAATAGGGCCTCTATATTGAAATCTAAGATATATAAATAAATGGTATTATGTACATACTGAATAGTTTCAGAATTTTTCCAGCTGACTGTGGATTATTTTTATTCCTTCATCTCCTCGCCCCTCATAGTCTCACCTTCCCAACAAAAAGATACTTAACAATTTATTTCTAGCAATAAATACTTCGGGCAGTGTATCAATTACACTTCCTCAAGTACCTAATTTGCCATCCTAAAGTGAGTTAGGTAAGGAGAAAATGTTGCTCAGTAAATTTCCCTTATACTTTATTTTTTTTTTTGAGACGGAGTTTCGCTCTTGTTACCCAGGCTGGAGTGCAATGGCGCGATCTCGGCTCACCGCAACCTCCGCCTCCTGGGCTCAGGCAATTCCCCTGCCTCAGCCTCCTGAGTAGCTGGGATTACAGGCACGCGCCACCATGCCCAGCTAATTTTTTGTATTTTTAGTAGAGACAGGGTTTCACCGTGTTGACCAGGATGGTCTCGATCTCTTGACCTCGTGATCCACCCGCCTCGGCCTCCCAAAGTGCTGGGATTACAGGCGTGAGCCACCGCGCCCGGCTATACTTTAAAATTAATCTGATTTTTAAGAATTACATTAATTTAGGCCTAGCAAATTATTTTTTAGGTAAGATTTCACCAAATGAATGATAAATACTATATTTTGAAGGGGTGATGGTAGTGACTGAGAGTTAACTAATGACCAGGGGAGTACAAACTATGACAACCCAAATATGAAAGAATATATTAAACCTGTAAGAGCAGCAACAACTTTTATCGAGTCCTTATTACTTGATAGGCACTATTCTAAGTGCTTTACACAATATATTAACTCATTTAATGCACAAAATAACTTTATTAGATAGGTACTATTAATGACTTCATTTTACAGAGGAGGAAACTAAGCCAGAGAAAGTTATACGACACATTAAGTTCACACAGTTGGCAGTGGAGCCTGGGTCAAATGCAGAGTCTGGTTCCAGAGCTTGTGTTCTTGGCCCCCATATTTTACTCCCTACCTCAGAGGTTTGTGGAAAAGAATCTGTTTTTGTAGAAGTGACTACATTTCAGGTAGACCTGGAAATCAAGGTCCAACCTTGTTCAAACAATCCCATGGCACTGATTTCATTCAACAGGCATTATCCTGTTTTGGAGCCAGAGTTAATTTACAATCTTATATTTGTTATTCAGTTTTAAGTATATGACAGACAAACTAGTAGACTCATGTAGTTAAGAAACAGAATAAAAGGTCTAATTTAATCTTGTCAAAATAAATTTTGAGTATCAAGCAGATACTTGTTATATTATCTGCTGTTTCCTCATCTGTAAAATGGGATGACAATACTAATTCAGATTCTCAATGGCCTTTACAAATAACAGCTCTGGAATAGTTTTAAAGTTCCACTTAACTCCAAGTAGTAAAATATACGATGCTCTAAAGATAAGTTGGGTTCTAACACTGCTATGACTTTTCGTGTTCAGAAAAAATAAAAGAATTGCACACATTACCCTTTAACTGGATTATCCCATATTAGAAAACACAAGCAAAAGAGAACATGCATTACATGGGATATATAATGTGAACAAAGTTACCATAGATTGCCAAAAAGGTGGTCCTCCAATCACTGCCAGCAAATGCATGATTATTATGAAGATTTGCACTTCAGTCACATCAATTCTGATTAGGTACAAAAAGCCAAAAGAGCAGAATTACTCACAGCAATTTTAAGTTAATCACTTGCAAGCTTAGCAGCATTCCTCTATCATGCACAATAGAAAAAAAAATCTCAAATATTGAGGAAAGGGGAAAAGGAGGTGTCAAAAATTTGTTATGAGCAAAATCATATAAAATCCAAAGCCTTTCAATTTAGTTTGATGAATTTCAAAGAGCAATAAAAACCCCTCCTTTCCAAAGGAAATTTCTGACTCACTGAAGTTGGCTTGAAACCATAGGTTAACCTTTCCCACCAAAAAAAAAAAAAAAAAAAACTTACCAAAAAAAAAAAAAAAAAAAAAAAAAAGAAAAGAAAAATTGAGGAGGTACTAAATTTTGAGTATGAAGCAGAGAATTACATTGCACTGCTATAAAATATGAAATCTTGAAATAAGTGCTTTGTAGTATCAGATGAAATAAATGGTGAGCTTTAACTAAAGTAACATAAACAACTGAGACCTTGTAAAACTTACTGCTCTTTAGATATATTCATTTAATGTCTGCCATTGTATAGGTGTGAAAAAAAAATCTCATCCAATTCTCAAATTCTTATTCTTACTAGGTTAACTACTCTAAGACTTCTGCAAAGAAGATACTGAAAGCAGCCAAGAATTAGCTTTGGAATTACTGAAAATAATTTTGCAGTCAAGAAGAGACAAACCTCATGCAAAAACAGGGCAGCAGAAATTAGAAGCCTGAAAGTGTGAAAAAAAGAACACGGGCAAAAAGATCGAGAAGCAAAATGTACGCTGGTTTTTCTTTCCTTCGTCAGTTAGCACTTTCTACAATTTTGTGATTATCATTCTTAGATTATTGGATTCAAATGCTTTCTAATGTTGAGAACTTACCCTACAGATATGCTTGCACAAAGTGACGTTTGTACAAGATTATTCACTACAGATTTATAATAGCATAATTTAAAAAAATTCCCTCAGAGGGAGTAGTTACATAAATTATGGTACTTCCATAAAATAGAATTCTTGCAGCTTTTAAAAGGAGTAGGGCAGCTCTCTATATACTGATATAAAAGTAGCAAAGATATAGTAAGTGAAAAAAAGTTGCAGAATGTGCACAGACGCTATTTTTTTGTGTAAAAAAGAGACAAATAATATTCCACTTTTATTTTTGCCAATAACTGCATAACAAATTTCTGGAAGGATACATTACAAACTAAGAATAAGGGGTACCTATTGAGGAGTACGGTATGGGAACTAGGGAGCTAGGAGATAAGAATGAGGAGACTTTTCGCTGTATATTTTTCTATAATGCTAGTTTTTCAACAACATGAGTAATTTATCTATTAAAAGTAGTTAGTCTAAGAAAAGTAGATAACAGCAAAGGGATTCAATTCCCAGAACAGAGCCCCCATTTCTAAAAATATATAAAGCAGATAATCTGTAATGTGAGTTTAAGATACATAAGCTGTCATGCTGTGATAAATAACTGGGTTGAAACTAGTCTCTTGCAACTAAAAAACGCGGGTCTTTGTTTGCCCAAGAATGTTTTTTAAACAGAAGCTTATTTAGCTGCAAACATATAGTGATGTAGTTATCTTGATATACACATTAATTTTAAAAAATGGACTGAATTAGGCTAAAAATAATCTGTAGAGCTGACCTGGTGAGTGGTGTTGCCAATAAGGGGAATTACACACAGTAGCAGATTCAGGAGACTAAGCAGGTAGGTATCAAAGATGATCGATTCTGTCTTGGGTGGAGGAGGGTAGACATCTTAGAACATTTTGCTGGATATATGAAGTAGCCTTTTGGAAGGGGAAGGGCCAGAAGTATAAAATTACAAAATAAAAATGGAGGGAACCTCATGCAATTAATCTTTGTACCATGGATGAATATAAAAGAGAATAGGAAACATGAAAGATCTTTACGAAGTCTCAAATTGGGATTCTTAGGGCAACTTTTATAGAATAGCCATTTGAAACTTTCAAAGACAGAATTTTCTTAACCATTCTAATGCCTTACTGTTATGAAGAGAGGGCCAGGGAAAACTTACTTACCAGTTGGTAGTTAGTTAAGAATATATTTTCTTATTTGCTTATCTGATTTAGAAGAATACTCTGAACACCAGGACGAGAATCTTCTGCTCTGAATCATGAGAACTGCCTATCATCACTCCTGGAAGTGTGGTTCTACTCTTGACTGTCAGTGAAAAGGGTGCATGCAGTGCAAAGTCATTCCCAGGGATGGGAACTAAAGCCAGCTAAGAGGGACAGGTGGCAGAAATGATAAACAAGAGTATATGATTCTGTTTAGAAGAGAGCTAGTTACATGACAATCCATTCTTCCACCTTTCCACTAAGAAGTCTCTCAGTATGAGCTCAATTTACACTAACAATACTAGAAAGAGGCTCATTTTAATCTTTTAGGCCATACAGGAAACACACAGTTATTTAGAGGACAGAATATTATATAAAGGCAGGAATTTGGCATGTCTGTAATCACTTCCTTTTTATTGTTATTACTATTTTAAAAATGGAGAATCATCAGTGGTAATATTCTCAAGTGTTGGGACTATTCCTCAAAACCAAAACTAAGAAACTGACCACTGCTAACATACCAAGAAAAAAATAACAAAAAAAGAAACCAGAAAACCCTTTAAGACACATGGGGTATGTGGTCAAAGAACAATCAAACACCAGTGACTTTTTTAACAAAACATATGGGAAAACAAATCTCTTACGTGTAGCATTAGATTTCTACAGCTTAAAATTATAGAGGGAGAAAATTAAATGGTATCAACCACAATTTTCTATACCTATAAAGGTATATGAACATCTTAACTGGTGCTGTTTTAAAGTAATTTCCTGGCCAGGCGCGGTGGCTCATACCTCCTAGCACTTTGGGAGGCCAACGCAGGTGGATCACCTGAGGTTGGGAGTTCGAGACCAGACTGACCAACATGAAGAAACACCACCTCTAGTAAAAATACAAAATTGGCTGGGCGTGGTGGCACATGCATGTAATCCCAGCTACTTGGAAAGCTGAGGCAGGAGAATCACTTAAACTCGGGAGGTGGAAGCTGTGGTGAGCCAAGATTGTGCCATTGCACTCCAGCCTGGGCAACAAGAACAAACCTCAGTCTCAAAATAATAATAATAATGATGATAATAATAATTTCCCATTTCTACTTTAATACAGGTTGTCAAAAGACAAAAAAGAATTCTAATTACTGGGGATAACCCATAATAAATATTCTCATCACGACACACTTAAATTACTATGACAAGCCAGAAACAAACACTGTTCTGATGGCTGTCACAAAAAAATAAATAATAAGCAAACCATTCATCTGATGGGGAAGCTACAAATCTGACAGTCTGAGGTCAAAATAACCTTCAACGCCCATAATAAATTAGGCCAATCATTCCTTACAACACCGGAATGGTTTACTGATTAAAAGAGATAAAGTGTACCAAATGAATATGAATAATTTAAACTTTTAAACAAGGGAACAGAGTATCTCTTTAGTCGGAGTGACTACCTGAGGTCTTCTTCACTACAAAAAGCTTAGGAAACTCCCTGATCAAGGCAGTTTTTACACCAGAAGTACAAAATAGCTTTTCAAAAGGAGTAGAACAACTTCAAAGTAAGTTAACTAACTATGAAAAATTTTCTATTTTGAAAGTTTCCATTTTTGTTTATCAGTGTTCCGAGAAATATCTGACAAATGCATTTGGTTTGAATTCCAGAAGTCAGTTTTAATTGAGGAATGTGAAGAGATTTAAATGGTATTCTGTGAAAGCTAAGCACATTAATCATCTTTCCCACAAATTTTTAATGTCTTTTCCCTCTAAAATCAGGAACAATCTAATTTATTGTTCTTCTAGATGTGCCATATGCATTTCAAAGAGATACCTGCAGTTATTTTGTAAACATAAGTATTTTTGTTAAACTATAAATAATAAATATAATTGTGTTGTAATTTGGCAACACAATTGTTTGTATTAGTTAACACAGAATATGCAGTAGGGATAAATTCACAATGTCAAAGAATCCCCGATTTATACAATTCGACCTGTGAGCTATTGTTAAAAAGGATTTTGTTTAAAAAAAGCCATCTATTTGAAGATACCTAGATTCCTACTCAAGGATTAGACCGCTATTAGCTCCAGATTTGTAATTATCTGTAAATGGATCTGAAGCTCTAGGTAACTTATGGATAACCAGAGCATGGCATTTATTATAGACACTACTGGAAATACCATAGGTGGGGTGAACTATTGGTGGACTGAAATAAAGATTAGCCTAGAAATTCAATACACTGACTTTGAATATTTTACTTTCTACCCTTGATAAGGGACAAACTGGACACAGTAAGCTTAATGTTAAATAACATTAATCATACAGCTGAGCAATAACTTGGAAGTATTTTTAATTCAAATGTTATAGATTGGGAAAACAGCCAACAAGACATGTCTATTTTTAAAATAAGCTTAATTACTAAAAACATATTACCTACCACATGAATGATTATATGGATCTTCAGACTTTCTGAGAAGACTAAAAGGAAAAGCCCATTGAATAACTCTGAGTAAGAGAAAAATATAGCCAAAGGCTAGAATAGAACAAGTCCTCTATTATAAAAAGAACTAGAGTATAGGTCTCAAATTTAAGGGGCAGTCTATCTTTATCACCTTTGAAAACAGTAAGATCCGAAAGGAGAATCCTCTCACAATCTTTGAGTTAAATAAAGGTATCATGAACTTATTCTTTCTCTCTAACTGGCACAATAAAAAATTTGCCAACTATTGGGAGTCAGTTAACACAGGTCTTAATATAACAGTAACACAGACTTACTATATGCTTAGCACTGTAGTAAGCATATTACATTCTTAACGCTTTTAATCTTCACAACTACCCTCGGTGGTAGGAAATATCACCATTTTGTAGATAAGGAAATTTAGAAAGGTCAAGTGACTTTTCCAAGGTTACAGAAAAAATAAGAGGTACAACCTTGAAGAGAAATCAGAGTGTTGTTCCTATGCAGTGCTAAAACTCTTTTAATTTTCAGTCTATCAACTCACTGGGGCAAACATATGTCCTAAGTTTTCAACTTTGCTAATGCTAAGATGTCTCCATATTTCAGGATGTTGCTTCTGTATTCTAATACATTTTTACAAAAAATGCTAGAATACAACAGGAAATAGCTTATGGATAGATTACATGCTAATAAATCAAATTAATTTAGAAACAAATCATTAGGATAATTCTTTCTGAAGTTTTTTTTTTTTCCAAACTTCATTAAAAAAATTTCATTTTAATTATCAAATCAGTTTAAGCAATAAGTATTAAAAGCAAAAGAAAACCTCTGCAAGTTAGCAACTGGCAAAAGAAAAGACAGTATATATGGAGAAAACATTTTGAAAATATTTTTATGATGTTAAAATGCATTAGTTTCCATAAATATTTTAACAGAAAGGGATCTATAAATATAGGATACTTTGTTATCATAGACAAACAAGGTGAAAGTAGATACAGTCAATATTCAGACTGTTAATTTCATTAAGAACACTGGTAGAATAGACCTTTGCTGAATATAATCAACAATAATAAAAAATGAGCTACCAAAAATTATAAATCTAGACAGCTACAATGAGCATAAAGCTACAGGTCTTTGGAGAAAGTACCAGAAGACAGTATAAGGGTAAAGGAGGGCTAAATATATACGTCAGTTGGCCCTCTGTATCTGTAGGTTCTGCATCCATGAATTACACCAACCACGAATCAAAAATATTAATTAAAAAAAGCTGTGTCTGTACTGAACATGTACAGACATTTTCCTTGTCATTATTCCCTAAACATTACAGTATAACAACTATTTACTTGGCACTTACATTGTGTGAGGTATAAATAACATAGAATGACTTATATACAAATACTACATCATCTTATATCAGTAACTTGAGCATTCCTGGATTCTGGTATTTGCAGGAGATTTTGGAACCAATTCCCCACAGATACAGAGGGACACCTGTATTCTCCACATTTCAAAGTTATTTTGAAAAAAGATGCAGAATATCCCTTACTATGACTTTGTCCTCAAGGCCATCATTACTGCCACTGAATAACTAGATTTACAACACTGCAATTTACTTCTCAGAAAGAACTCGGCCAACAAGGAATTAACTATTTCTATATTATTGAAGCAATATTAAAATGTTTACAATTCTTTTTTTCCAGGACAAGAGATCTAATGTAGGAAACCTAATGCACCCTTGCATTATTATCTGTCAGGTTTTCATATGAACAGTTCCCCAACATTTTCTGAACTGCCAAATAAGTTTAATCTAAGCTCTATTTTTTCTTATGCTAAAGTGTGAATGATTCTGGAATATCTTACTGGAAAAACATTTCCTAATATGGCTTTTAAAAGTCATAAAGTGAAAATTGGCGTTGTAAGAAGAAAAAGAAGGGTGAATGCACTGGCTCATGCCTGTAGCTCCCGTATTTGGAAGGCTGAGGTGGCAATACTGCTTGAGGCCAGGAGTTCAAGACCATCCTAGGCAACATACAAAAAAATTAAAAAATTAGCCAGGTGTGACAGTGCACCTGTAATCCTGTCTACTCAGAAAGGTGAGGTAGGAAGAGTGCTTCAAGGCAGCAGTGAGCTATGACTGTGCCACTGCACCCCTGCCTGGGTAACAGAGTGAGACCAGGTCTCAATT
>NW_016107571.1:2699512-2717249 GCF_001604975.1 Cebus imitator | reverse complement strand
AAGCACAAATAAGAGAGAAAAACATTAAGCAAACAAACAGAAATGAGAATAGCTTCCAGCATAAATATTTTGTAACACCAAGGTTGCTGTAAACTCAAGCAGAAGAACTAGTACTAGACTGCTTAAAGGATATGCTGAAGAAGTTAACAGAATAAGCAGAATCTTTCCTACATTAATATAGGATGATCTCAAGTTCCTTACCTAAGAAAAACTCTGCTTGCTTTATTCTGTTTTCAAAATATTAAAAAAAAAATTCTATTTACTGGTGGAAAGGTATTTGTTTTAAAAAATAGTATACAGAATGAAAATACTAGGCACAATAGGCAAACAGAAGAGAGAATTGGCTTTAGCATCAAATCACCAGAAATACCACTTTTCAAAAATTTTATTTAATAGGGTGGATTTTTATTGCCCTATTATGTATTAAAATTATGTTTTCTAATAACCTGTTTGTGACATACCAACAGGAAGACTTTTGATTTTTCATGTTTTAATTACTCTGTGCATGACAAAGGTGCTGTCTTTATTGAGTTCACACCATTGTACATCAGATAGCATGAATATTCTAGCAGTTACCGTGAAGTTCCAGAACCAAGGACCCAGGGTTCCTGTGAGAAGCTGGCATATTATAATTATGATCTGGGACTCTGTAACATCGAATCTATGCATAAGGAAACAAACATTTCAAAATAACTTTACTCAGAACTTTTGCTAAAGAGCCCTACTAACACAGGTAACAAAAATAGATTTAAAAAGTAGCATTATTCTTACAAAGACACCTAAAGATGGAATGATACAATTTATACAGTACTATACTATCCTATACATACATACATACATACATATATACACACATAGTTCTTATCCAACTCAAAATAGAAGAAAAGTTAAAAATATTAAGACTGTCATATACCGAAAAAATGACTTTTAAGTAGGCAGCTGGAAACAGTACTACCACAACACAGAATCAACTCTAATTACCTAGGAGTGGTGAATACTACTTGCCAAATAATTACATTGTGACATAAATCCCTTTAGCACCAGAACCAATCTAGACTTCCCTGTAGATAGGAATTCTTTTTAGAAGTCCCAATGTACATTTTGAAAAACGACTAATTCATCTCGTGCTCCTTCACTGTCCCAAGCCTCATCACATCCCTACCCTGCTATCTCAAAAAACAAACAAACAAACAAACAAACAACAACAAAAACTAGCACATATGTGGAAAGGGTAAATGGGAAAGAATCTAATCAAGAGTAACTTCTCTTTGGATATGGTTAGAGCAAAAATCAAATTGGCCATCTCCTTATCCTATTTCCTGACCATCTACAGTCCAGAACTTTTCCTGTTTCCTCTTTCTCTTCCCTAATTCCATACCAGCATTATAATACTCTACTACCTTGGATTAGTTTACTAGTGATAAAAATAAGTAGAACATCCAGTTCAATCGCTTAAAAAGTTTGGGAACGCAGCTAATAACACAAAAAAAGTAGCAGTACAGACTAAACTATAAATAAAAACTACTTAAATAAAAATTAAGAACTGAGGAATGCTAATGAGAGAGTAAGATGTCCATGATTTTACCTGGTGATCTGAGAGGCCAAATTGCAATCTAGGTTTTACATTAATACAAATGGTTGATTTAGGACATCATCTATGACAATTGATAAAAAAAATTAAATGAACAGAGCTGAGGTCCAAATGAACAAATCACTGCTGGAAAAAAAGCTACACAGGGAAATTGGAAACTGGGAGGAAAATCTCTGGTATTTAATAATTCATGTGATAAGTATTAGGTATTTAAAGATAAACAGATTCTATACAGGTATGAGAAAGTTTCCCAATTCTTAATCCATAGAAAGTGGATTATACATTAACAAACAACAGTTTTTTTATTATCAAGAGGTCTTCAAATAATTATTTTTTAGAAATTACCTGGATAAAAAGATGAACTAAATTTGTCAGACTACCTAGTGGAATATATAGCCTATTAACTTTTTTCATTTAACTATAGAAAAGAAAGAGGGGGAAGCTACTTACTTACATAGAAATAAACATTTGGTGACAGGGTTTTTAGCTAATGTAAATGTGAAACTTTAGAATCATGAGCTGAAAAATGTAATAAAGGTGAAGATCAATACTCTGCCTACTATAATTATGAATAAGAACACTTGTAATAAAAATATCTGTGTAGAGTTAAGAGGCTCATAAACTTTATTAACAGAAAGAACCTTATAGGTCATCTAATCTAAAGCTTATTTTACAAATTAGGAAATGAGGTCCATGAAAGTTATGAGGCTTGCCCAAGCTGATATATAAAAAAGATAACTTAGAGATTAACATTTATTATTTCTTTTTTTGTCTTGGAAAACACAATTGAAGAGTACTTTGTTCCTGAAATGATAAATTTAAGTGAGTTCCACCTTCACAGCATAGATTTTTTTTTTTTTTTTTTTTGGGACTGATATTTTGTGTAAGTATAGTTTTATTAAAGACCGATTAGGATTTCTGAGCATTTAATTTATAGAAATGATTCTATATATACAGCTATAAGTTATATACTTAAAAATACCTAATATAGGCCGGGCACGGTGGCTCATGCCTATAATCCCAGCACATTGGGAGGCCAAGGCAGGAGAATCATGAGGTCAGAAGATCGAGGCCATCCTGGCTAATACAGTCTAACACTGTCTCTACTAAAAATACAAAAAATTAGCAGGGCATGGTGGCACATGCCTGTAGTCCCACCTACTTAAGAGGCTGAGGTAGGAGAATCGCTTGAACCCAGGAAGTGGAGGTTGCAGTGAGCTGGTATCACGCCACTGCACTCCAGCCTAGGTGACGGAGCGAGACTCCCGTCTCAAAAAAACAAACAAACAAAAAAACTAATATAGGGGGTTTAGGCCTTTAAATGTAAACTCTCTCATTCAGTATAATTCTTATGCATCTTAAAGAGATCAACATGCATCAACATTTTGCAAATGTTGATAAATCAATTTTGATTCATATTTACCTTCTACAATCCAATCCCATGAAATTCTAGTTTCTAATCCCATTTTCGTTCCCAGTCTTTCATATTCAGGCTAGTAAAAATCCTAATGGACTGAGTCTGGAAGGGTCCCAGACAAGAGTACTCATCTCTGTCAGATCTCTACTTGTTCAATCCAGGGGTGTTGTGAGAACAGGAGGCTGTCTAGATGTCACAGGCACTAACATTCTCTCTGCAAGGTAGCTTTTAGCTGTGATCAGAGCACACTGCTGGAAGATGTAGCTCATAATTTCAGGAAAGATGTATCCAAAGCACATTTGCTTTATCAAAATGCTAGACTTCAATGAGAATTATTTTTATAGATGAATTAAAATCCTGTGACTATTTTTGTTCAAGATACTATAAGCAAACTTAATAGCAATTAAAAATAGTAATATTAAAGAGACCAAGGAACAGAAATTTCTTATCTGGCAAACATTCTGTTTTATGTTATTAAAAGTAAAACAATTTTTTTATAAATAAAAAAGAAATTCTCATGATTCTTTTCACTTATGTATGTAATCAAAATAAAACAATTCAAATAAATAAAAATGTTTAAAAATAAGATGCCTAAGGTACTTAAAGCTGCATTCACTTTTCTCTAGAAAAGAGTAAGAAAATGCAAGTGATTTTTAAAAATTTCTTTACTCAAACTACATTTCAGAGCTGACCAAATTTTGACTTTCTTCTCCATGCATACAAACTTCAATATTTAATAATTAACACTTCAATATTTAATCTATTATACATCTGTCTATTCTACATGCTCATGAAAAAAATATGTAAAATGTAAACTGGTATTTTTAAGTCCTTAGGGATATATATAGTCTGTAGGTTCTATGTATCTATATGTATATCTCTATTTATTTTATATGCCTCTGTTACATTGCTGTTTTGATAAATGGCTCCCTAATGTAGAGCACTTACACTACATTTCTTTTTTGTTCTTTTCATTTCTTTTTTTGAGACAGGTTTTTGCTCTGTTGCCCAGGCTGGATGAGTGCAGAGGTGCGATCTCCGCTCACTGCAACCTCTGCTTCCAGGGCGCAAGTGATCCTCCCACATGCGTGCACCACCATGCTTGGCTAACTTTCAAAAAAATTTTTGTAGAGACCAGGTCTATATTGCTCAGGGTGGTCTTGAACTCCTGGGCTTAAGTGATCCTCTTTCCCCAGGCTCCCAGAGTGCTGGAATCAAAGGCATGAGCCACCATGCCCCGCCACAGCACATTTCTGTGAACATTATAGCCTGCTTTTAGTTAAAAAATCAAATTTGGTGTTCCTTCAATGCAACTGTACAATTTCTGAAAATTGAATACAATTTCCCAAATTAAAACCAATGTTTTCTAATACTAATATTTAAGTTCATATGTTACATTCAAACAGATCTTAATATATCTAGTGTTTTTAGTCCCATCAGCCATTATAAGCAAGCACTCTAGGGTCAATGGCAGAGTTTTCTTCTACTTACTCTACCTTTTACCCTAGATCTCCTTTGATCCTATATCTTTGGCTGTGGTTTTATAAATCATTCCCTCTCTTCTTATTCAGTATCTTCAATCTCTTCTCTAGCAGGTTTCTTCTGAATGCTCAAAACTTTCTCATAAAAATACAAAACCCTCCTTCCTTTGAGCCCATATTCTCTCCTCTAATCAATGCTTCTCTCCTTCACATCACAGTCACACATTTTATAAGTAATCTTATATAATGTGTAATAAATAGTAGACTACTTACTTGCTCCATTCACTTCTTATCCCCTACAGTCTGGCTTCTACCCCGCATTACACAGAAATTACTATGAATAGCTCATACTGCCAAATTCAATGTACAGTTTTCTGTCCTCATTTTGAGTCTTGGCAGCATTTAGCAACGTTCTTTTGTGAAATGCATCCTTCTGGTTTTACATTCCAGTATGCCTCCTACTACTCTGGCTGTTCAATAAATTTCATGAGCTTCTTTCTAAGCTTGCTCTCTAAGTTTTTTCCTGTTCTCATTTTATTTGGATGTCTAAAATCCCCCACATATGTTTCTGGGTAGACTGCTCCTTTTATATACATTCCTCTTCCTATAGTGCCTTTTTCTACCTTTATCCAGCCACTTAAGAAGGGAACGGGGAGTCATTCCACTCTCTGTCCCCTCATTTATTCCCCACATCCAAATATATACTGTGCCCTGTAGTTTCTACCTCTAAAGTCTCTCTCCAGACTAACGTCTCTGCAACAGCACTGCTACTGTGTTAGTGAATGCTTCATCATTCACATTAATTATGCTGATGCTTCTTCTAGCGGGTCTCCTTGCTCTGTCACAGCCTACTACAATTTACCCTCTGCCTCACTGCCAGACTGATCTTTCTAAAAGGCACTTCTATCATTTCCCTGCTTTAGGTCCTACAAAAGATCCCTGCAGATTCAGGATAAAAGCCCACATTTCTTGGCAGAGCACAGAAGGACCTTGATTTTCTGGATCTTCTCCAGCTTTATCTCCTGCAGGCATCTTATCATCCAACCATATGGAGTTGTTTACAGTTCTCTAAATACATATTTCATCACAGGATAACATCATAAGGGAAATTCAAAGACTGGAAGATAGAAAGCTGTAATATCAAATCACTCCTAAAAACACTATTTACTCTTCTTTTACTTGCATGGTTAATTTTGTTTGGTTGGTGCTGTATTACTTGAAAGGGAAAGAGAATATATTAGGGCTGACTGATAAATTAGATTTCAAAATCGGCCTTGAAAGTGAAATGTGAGATAATAACCAACGAAACATAACGTTAAATCCAGATATTATAAATATGCCATTTTTGAAAACAGTAGAAACACTAAAAATTAAGACTGGATTAGGGCACTGCTCTCAGAAACTTTTTTTTTTTTTCCCCTGGAAATGCATTCTTATATGTCAAAATAAAAATGGAATTAAGGTAAATAATGGTAGAGAAAAGAAGTGAATTTTTCTACAGGAAAGACAAAGAAGAGGGGCTACTGCTTTTTGTATTACTTTTAAAATACTGGCCGGGAGGTTCTGATATCTCCTTTTAAAAAAGTGTAACAGAGGGACATATGCAGAGACTATTAGGAAATAGCTACAATAGTGAAGTTAAAAATTTTTTTTTATTAAACTAACAACGATATGATCGATTTCTAATACTCAAATGCTAATAAAGCAACATTCTCCACATGTGAAAGAGAAAACAAAATTACCATTAAGTATTACTTACATTCCAAATCGCAATGTTCCAGAAACATATGTTTGCCAGTGTGCACAATAGAACATAAATGTCCCAGCAAAACAACAAAAAAACATCCAATCAGGGTTTGTCCCCAGCTGCACTGCAATACAAGTTCCAAGAACCACAAAAACTGCAGAAGAAAGATCACAATGAAAACCAAATAAAATGAATAACAATGATTTTAGATGAAACGAAAAGATATGCTGTGAATGCACAAGCTTCTCTCAGTTATCTATTGCAACAGGAAAGTAGGATATAATCTGTTACATAATCTCTTACCCCATAATTTCAATTTTTTTTTTTTAACCAAATCACTCAGCAGAAGCAAAGTTCTTGAAGGCAACTAAAATACTTTAGCATTTCTTCATATATTTTTCTAACTTAGAGACATTAGTACTAATGAGCAGCAAAACATTACAAGGCAGAGCCAAAAAGAAAGAAAAACAAAGGGGCTATATAATCCCCAGGGGGACCTACTTACTTGCTTCAGATTGATAACTATTTTTTTTTTTTTAACAGATATTGTTTTGAGTAACATACATAGAAAAATACTTCCTGGAGCCAAGCATGGTGGCTCGTAACTGTAATCTCAGCACTTTGGGAGGCTGAGGCGGGTGGACCACCTGAGGTCAGGAGCTCGAGACGAGCCTGGCCAACATAGTGAAACCCCATCTCTACTAAAAACATAAAAAATTAGCTTGGCTCAAGGTAGCAGTTGCCTGTAATCCCAGCTATTAGGGAGGCTGAGGCAGGAGAATCACTTGAAGTTGGGAGGCGGAGGTTGCAGTGAGTTGAGATTGTGCCATTGCACTTCAGCCTGGGCAGCAAGAGCAAAACTCCATCTCAAAAAAAAAAAAAAAAAAAGATTTCCTATAAAATTCTAGAACTCAAACTACAACGAAAAAATGACTGCCATTTAAAATAAATAACAGGATACCTGCCATCTTGCAGTCGGCTGGTTGTTGCCTTTCAAGACAGCCAACTACTATTTATTCAACAGAAGTTTAGAATATTTCTTAATTTGATTCTTAAAAATTATATGCGCTTAGTTGCTTCTCCTCCTCTACTAAATACGCTGCTGTTAGGATATGCTGAAGCAATGATTTTGACAAGCACCTATACCTGCAAATCTGAATTCCCTATGAGGGGTTTTTGTTTGTTTCTTTTTAAGTATTTTAAGTGCCACGCCAAATAACAAGAAAATAATTGAGGAACTAAATAAAACAAAAATAAGAGGGGAGGGATGAGTTCCTGTCAGGAAGACTAGTTGAAAAACTGTCATTTAGTGTCTAAATATCTTTTTCCCCTCTGAAAACAGAATAAACTGTTATTTTAAAAACTTGCAAAACAGTGCAAATAAAGACATATTGCTTATAATCCAAATAGAGTTACTCAGTTATTGCTAGCACTTTAGTATTTCTTTTAAAAATTGTATATGAGGTATAAAACATGCAATATATATAAATGATTACTATAGTTAAGCAAATTAACCTATCCATTATGTCCCACAGTTATCTTTTTTTCTCCTGTGGTAAAAGCACCTAAAATGTACTTTCTTTTAGCAAATTTCTAGTACACAATGCAATATTAACAATACTCCTCATTTGTAGTAGTCTTTTTTTTTTTTTTTTTTTTTTTTAGTAGAGAGGAGGTTTCACCATGTTGGTCAGGGTGGTCTCAAATTCCTCACCTCGTGACTCGCCCATCTCAGCCTCCCAAAGTGCTGGAATTACAGGTGTGAGCCACCTTGACCAGCCTGTAGTAGTCTTTACCTGAGCTCATGACATAGTCATAATCCGAATCTATAACATAAAACTACATGTCTATATAACATTCATTTAAATATACAAAGACTACAAATAACCTAACTAGTCTCCTACCACTATACTCTCATTTATAGTTCATAAGAGTATTGATGATAACAATTATGCCCCAAGCTCTGAAAAACAAAAGATGCCAAAACAGTATTTGGGGCTAAAAATAACAAGCAGAAACTAACTTCTAAATTCCCTAACACTACTAATAATGAACAAATATTAACTAGGTTCATAGTCTTTCAAGAAATACTAAAATTTAATACAAAATTACCTATTCTGATAACTAAACATATATTCTAACATTGCTCATCACATTGCTTTAATCATTGTTAATAATCAATAACATTAAAAAAAAGCAACAATACCTGTTGATAGTGAATCACAGCCATGATCAAAAAGTTCTCCCAGAGGAGAACTACTATTGGTTCTTCTTGCCTGTTTCCCATCAATGGCATCCAAAGACTGGTAAATGAAAAGGCCACAGGCACAAGCAATATATGCCCACAGAGGTGCCTGTGAAATAAAGTAAGAAAGGCAAGAGTATTCAGGCATACAGTTACCATGTTTGACTAAAATATTTTTACCTGCAGGTTCTCTAGAGAAGTACTGCTAGTTGGAAGCCATGGGAGAGAAGATCCAAGTGCTACATAATGAAGAACTCACTGAAACAATTAGAATTGTAAAAGAATTAAATTTCCTGCTTTTAGAGGTGTTCAAGCAGATGCTAAATACTTACCAGGGAGATTACAGAAATCCCATAAAAGATTGAACTAGGTAGGTGTCTTCCATAAGATTCTTCTCAATGTTTAGATTTGAAGGGTCAATTATTGAATTTTTTCCAAAACTGTATTCTTCAAGATGTTTACAGGTATTACACGAAAAATTCCGTGCTAACCTCAAGTTGGAAAACACTGGGTTAAACACTAAACAATGTTAAATTGATTTCTTTACTATAGGACTTCTTCCAGTCCTTACTATTGCTAATACATCCTGTGAATACTCAAGAGGGGGACATAATGGGCTGCCATTTTCTGAATTTATTTGGGCTTGTAACATTTTTAAATGTTACCTCTCCAATGGACCATAAAATAACTAGAAAATGATATCCAGTGCATAGAGTGTTCAGAATACTATTTTTCAAATCCATAGTCACATTTTCAAATAAATTCTCTTTTCCCAAACAGAAATTGAACTGCTGGTATTGAATTAATTAATTAATTAATTAATGATGGAGTCTTGCTCTGTCACCCAGGCTAGAGTGCAGTGGTGCAATCTTGGCTTACTGCAAACTCTGCCTCCTGGGTTCAAGAGATTCTCCTGCCTCAGCCTCCCTAGCAGCTAGGATTATAAGCATGTGCCCCAAGGCCTGGTTATTTTATTTTATTTTATTTTTTAATTTTTTTTAGTAGAGACGAGGTTTCACCATGTTGGCCATGCTGGTCTTGAACTTCTGATCCTCAAGTGATCCGTCTCCCAAAGTGTTGGTATTATAGGTGTAAACCACTGCATACGGCCTGCTATTAAATTTAAATGCTGCATATTTTAAAAGGAGCACTCCTATTTGATTTATCCTTAGGAATGCAGAAGAGTATTTTTTTTTTTATCACTTTTCATTATTTTCCCCTGTCCAGGCTATAAAAAATAATTTATAATCACAAGGTATTTTAATGTATATTGGTTATTAAGTTACACTGTGAATACTAAACACTCAGGGCTGCTAATAACATTCAGTATATTCTGTACTGCAAAGGAGCTTCTCTCTGATAGAGACCTATTTAATACCAGTTATTAAAAGGTAAGAATCTTTTCATAAACCTTTTCTGAGTTTCGTATTTTAAGACACTGAGATTATTCAAAGGACCTAGTACACACTTCCGCTAAGCCAGAGTTACTGAAAGCAATAAATGCGGTTATGTACCCATACTTTACATGCATGCACACTGAACTGAGTAATTAATCCTGTATGACTAAGAACTTTGTCTTCTGCACTTTGGGTCTACTGCTTCTTGCTCCTAAAGGAATCCAGTAACCCTCTAGAACTGTGTGTCTTATACAGCAGCCGTCAGTGACCTGTGACTATTTGAAATAAATGTTAAATAAAATTTAAAATTCAGTTCCTCAGTTACACTTGGTACATTTTGAATGCTCAATAGCCATATGTGTCTATGGCTACTATATTGGACCCCACAGACATAGAACATGTCTATCATCACAGAAAATTCTGCCAAATACCTCTGCCTTAGGGGACAAGAAATCTAGGGACTTCTTGGGGTCTAAGCTTAAGATTTTAATGGGGCAAAGTGTTGCCCCAGAACAAAGATAACTAGTATACACACAATCCTAGGAAATAGTAAAACAATCACAGATATAAAAAGTTTTCTTATCTTTGGATTTTCCTTTCTTCATGTGAATCTGCACAATGATACACTAATATTTATATACTTATTTTTTGTACATATTATTTCATACTTCTCAGAGGTATTTAAGAAGAAAGCCTTCTAACTCAAGAATAAATACAATCCCAGTTGCAATAAGACCATGGGGAAGATAATGAATGAATGAAGGAACTCGCGCATCAGCCAGGAACTCATTATGCCCTAATAAATGTATGGGGAAGAACTGACATAAACAAATAATCTTACCACAATGTAGCAATTAACCAACTTGTAAAATCTTGCAGATATGTTACATGAGTCCACTCAGGTAAAAGAAATTCCAAGAAACACATGGTTTTACTAAATTTTTGAAACAGAACTGACGGTTTTATGTACATACAAACACATACACATGCTAGTGCAAGAATAATTTTTTTTTTTCTGGGAGGATACATCAAAACAACTATTAAATGTTACCCCACTTTTGGCATTGGACAGATCATCTAAACTAAGTTTGTCCAAGCTGTGCCATGTGGGCTGCATGCAGCCAAGGACAGCTTTGAATGCGGCCCAACACAAACTTGTAAATGCTTTTTTTTTCCCCTGCTCATCAGCTATCGTTAGTGTTTTATGTATGGCCTAAGACAATTATTCTTCTTCCAATGTGGCCCAGGGAAGCCAAAAGATTGGACAGTCCTGATTTAAACAGGAAACCAACAAAGTAACATTGAACTCGGACAGCACTATAGACCAAATGGGCCTAACAGACATTTACAGAACATTTCATTCCATAGCTGCAGAATACACATTCTTCTCATCAGCACATGGAACAGTCTCCAGGATAAACCATGTGTGAGGCCACAAAACAAGTCTCAACAAATTTTTAAATATTTGTACTGGGGTCATTTAATTTCAAGCATCTTCTGAGACTACAGTGGAATAAAACTAGAAATCAATAATAAGAGGAACTTTGCAAACTGTTCGAATACATGAAAATTAACCAACAGGCTCCTGAATGACAAATGAATCTGAATTAAGAAGTCGAAAATTTTTGGAAAAAATTAAAACAGAAACACCAAATACCAAAACCTACGAGATACAGCAGCTAAAGTACTAAGAGGGAAGAATAAAGCAAAATAAATGACCACATCAAATAAGCAAAAAGATTTCAAATAAACAACGTAACAATCCACCTCGAAGAACCAGAAAAGCAAGAACAAATCAAACCCAAAAGTAGTAGAATAAAGATCAGAGCTAAATGAAATAGATTATATATACATACACACAAATGTGTATATGTGTGTATATATGTACACGAATGCATGTTGTGTATATGTACATATACATATGACACATGTCACATATGTTGTGTGTACACACACACATACACACACACCCCAAAGATCAAGAAAATGAAAAGCTGGTTTTTTGAAAGGATAAATAAAATTGACCGACTATTAGCAAGGATTAACCAAGAAAAAGAGAAGACCCAAATAAATAAAATCAGAGACAAAAAAAAGAGACATTACAACTGATACCACTGAAATAGAAAAGATCATAAGAGGCTACCATGAACAACTATATGCCAACAAACTGGAAAACCCAGAGAAAGTAGATACACCTTTAGACATGTATAACCTATGAAGACTGAACCAAAAAGAAATAGAAAACTCTAACAGACTAACAACAAATAACAAAAATGAATAAGTATTAAAAAGTTTTCCAACAAAGAAACACCCAGGACCGAATACCTTTACTGTTGAATTCTACCAAACTTTTAAAGAACTACACCAATTCTTCTGAAATTATTCCAAAATATCGAAGAGTAAATTCTTCCTAATTCATTCTACAAAACCAGCATTACTGATATCAAAACCGGACAAGGATGCAATAAAAGAAGAAAACTACAAGCCAGTATTACTGAGGAACACAGATACAAAAATTCTCAAGAAACTATTAGCAAACCAAATTCAACAGCACATTAAAAAGATATTCCCCATGATTAAGTGGGATTTAACTTGGGGATACAAGGATGGTCCAACATATGCAAATCAATAAATGTGACACATCACATCAACAGAATGAAGAACTAAGATCCTATGATCATCTCAATAGGCTCAGAAAAAGCATCTGATAAAATTCAACATCTCTTCCAGATAAAACCATAAATTATAAATATAAGAAACATACCTCAACACGACAAGGACCACATATGACATATCAACAGCTAACATCATACTGAATGGGGAAATGGTGAAAGCTTTTCCTCTAAGAACTAGAACAAGACAAGGATGCCCACTTTCCACACTCAACATAGTACTGGAAATCCCAGCCAGAGTAATTAAGCAAGAGAAAGAAACAAAGGGCATTTACATTAGCAAAGAGGAAGTCAAGCTGTCCCTGTTTGCAGATAATATAAACTTATATGGGAAAACTTAAAGACTGCATCAAAAAACTGATAAAACTGTTAAATTCAGTAAAGTTGCAAGACACAAAATGAACATACCAAAAATCAGTAGCATTTCTATACACCAATAACAAACTAGCTAGGAAAAAAATCAAGAAGGTAATCCCATTAATAACAGCTAAATAAAATAAAATAAAATAAAATAAAATACTTAGCATCATTAATCATCAGGGAAATGCAAATCAAAACTTTGATGAGATATTTATCTTACTCCAGTTACAAGGTTATTATAAAAAGAGAAAATTAACAGATGCTGGTAAAGATTCAGAGAAAGGGGAGCTCTTTCTTATACACTGATGGTGAGAATGTAAATTAATAGACACTATGGAGAATAATATGGAGATTTCTCAAGACACTAAGAATTACCATATGATCCGGCAATCTTACTACTGAGTATTGATCCAAGGGAAAGATAATCAGTGTATCAGAGACATCTGCACCACCCCATGTTTATCACGGCACTAATAATAATAATAACCAAGATATGGCATCAAACACCTATTATTCATTCAAAGGAATGAATAAAGAATGTAGTGTACATACATAATGGAATACTATTCAGCCATAAAGAAAAATGAAATCCTGTTACTCCCAGCAAAATGGATGAGCCTGGAAGACATCATGTTAAGGGAAATAAATCAGGCATATATGCAGGAGTTTAAAAAAAAATTCTCACAGAAGTAGAGAGAAGAATTGTTGTTACAAGAGGCTAGGATGGGTAAGGAGGAGGAGAGGATAGGGAGAGGTTGTTTAACAGACGCAAAGTTACAGCATAGTAGGAGGAATAAGTTCCAGTGTTCTACAGCCATGTAGGCTGAGTATAGCTAACAATAATTTATTGCATATTTTCCAAAAGCTAGAAGAGAGGATCTGGAATGTTAACACAAAGAAATAAATGTTTGAGGTGATAGATATAATTACCCTGATTTGATCATTATACACTGTATATGTGTTATAAAATATCACACTGTATCCTGTGTGTGTATGTGTGTGTGCATGTGTATATGATTATTATGTGCCAACTAAAAGGAAAAAGAAAACTACTCCTAAGATTTTGGCAGGCATATATATGCGCAGGTACACATGTGAGTTTTATTACTATTTAAAACATACAAAAAGTTTTAAAAATATGATGAACACCCTTGACAAACCTCTTAGCTTAGAAAACATAATTGAAGCTTCATGAACAGCTCTCTCCAATCCATCATGCAGTGTCCCCCTGAAAGTATCCACTAACCTGAATTTAGTCTTTGTTAGTCCCATGTTTACTTTTAGACTTGATTGCACATATATATACACAATCCTAAGTAAAGGCTTATTTTGTATATTTTAAACAATTTCCAAATGGTGTAGTGTGTGTTCTGCATGTTGCTTTTTCTTTTCAATAAAATTCAGGACGTGATGTGTCACTGAAAAGTACTGTTATTACATTTGAGAAGAGGGGTTGGGGTGAGGGGTAGGAAGGCAAGGCAGATAAAAAAGGGAAAATTTTACTTTTTGTTTTATGTCACTCTGAATTTTTCTAACTATGTAATTTTTTTCCCCTTCATTTTTCAATGTCAATATAAGTTAACTGGGCAGTAAAATTATGGGCAATGTGCCATTTCAACTTTCTTTTCACTTTTTATGCTAAAAAAATATCTAACAAGTTGTTTTTTAGTGAGTTGAATCAAAATCATTAAAACTTAGCAATATAAAAACAAAAACAAATGAGCATTTAAACAACTAATAATTTTTCAAAAAGTTATATTGAAATTTGACAGAGCTCTTTTTTGGTAACGGCCTAGCTCATTTCTGGTTTTCATGGGTATAATATAGGTTAACATCAACTTCTTTTATCTTGTCTTACGTGTCTTAACATAGATAGATCTTTTTCTTCCAGACCTTCCCGATCCTAAAGAGACTGACTAAGACCTGAAAGGGAAATTTTTGTCATCTATTGTCTCTTAAGGGCAGCTACTGTAAGACTTCCAAAGAACTTTGGTCTCCACAATCTATCTTAACCTGAACATTCTATCAAGCCCAGGTCTTCAAGATAAACTCAAACAGAAAATGTTTAAATTCAACTACAGCCTGGAAGTCCTCCCACTTTGAGTTGGCCTGCCTTTCTGGACCAAACCAATGTACTTCATAAAGGTATTTGATTAATGTCTCATGCCCCTCTCAATTATATAAAACCAAGCTGGCTGGGTGCAGTGGTGCATGCCTGTAATTCCAGGACTTTGGGAGGCCGAGGTGGGCGGATCACCAGGTCAAGAGATTGAGACCATCCTGGCCAACATGGTGAAAATCATCTCTACTAAAAATACAAAAATTAGCTGGGCATGGTGGCGCACACCTGTAGTCCTGTACCAGGAAGCGGAGGCTGCAGTGACTCAAGATTGCACCACTGCACTCCAGCCTGGCAACAGAGCAAGACTCTGTCTCAAAAAAATTAAAAAACGAAGCTGTGCCCGGACTACCTTGGCCATGTGTTCTCAGGACCTCCTGAGGGCTACGTCACAGGCCATGGTCACTCATAACGCATATTTGGCTCAGAATAAATCTCTTCATATATTTTACAGAGTTTGGCTTTTCATGTGGACAGTGGCAAGGTGAACACAAGCATATTAACATATATCAAGCTGCAACACAAATTCCAAATTAATTTATGACACTAAAATTAAAGCTACTAGCTAATGAAGTTTTAAATACTTAGGAACAAACAGATCAAGTGGAAATTTTGGCTCTCCATATAAAAAGAGAGAAGTCTACATTTCTACCCTAAGAATGTGAAAAATAAAGACTAACTTATTTTCTTATCTACAAAAAAGACTGCTTTTTCTAAGAAAAGAAACAAACTGAGCTTAAACTATTAAAATAATTACCTTCCTTTCTACCAAAAGATTGGTATCTGAAACTCTAACCCATTCAAAGAAATTAGTAACATAAAAAATATATGGTAAGTTCACAATACTATACATGTAGACATGAAACTTAATCATCATCCACTGGCATAAAACCCAAAAGAATTAGAGATATAATGAAAGAGAATTTCCCTGGGTGATAAAATTTATGGAATTCTCTGACTCTAACATAATGATAAAGAAAAACACAAAAGAAATAAGGACTTAGATGAATTTGTGACTCAATATATTACGTATTATTAGAGGAAATCGCAAATGGGAAAGGTGCTGTGGAAGAAGAAATTATACACCTAATCTTTTTGACCAACGAAACAATAACCATCTACTGTTTTGAACATTATATGCTAAGTATCCTGAATGTATGATCCTCATACCACAAAATAAGATTTAAAGAAGGTGACTTAGAGAATTTACATATCTTTCTGAAGATCACAGAGATAACAACAGCTTGTCATAGAAGACAACCAAGGCCTATTTAAATGCATTCTGCTTTGAGCCTAACAAGGATAGCTACCTTGTAGCTAAAAATGCACCCAGGAATCTCCATTGTAGGCCACTACCTTCCCTTGCAGAGCAACAATTAGCAGCCCAGTCATACTTTGCCTTGATTCCTCCTAGCAGCAATTCTGAACCATCACAACTAGCGAAAAGAATAGCTTCCATTCTGGAAGTCTCCCTAAAAGTTTAACTCATTTGTGAGAGATGGGAAAGTTCAAAGTTTATATCTTAGACTACATTACAAGGAGTTATGATCTCTTGCTCTATGGCCATCATCCACTATTAGTATAAACATATAACCATGTATATACATTTTCTAAATCAGCTATGTCTTAAATCAGCTACCTTGATTCGCTCTGGCATGTGTGAACAAAACTGGGCAAGCTCCAAACCCTAGTGCATGCTATTCCTTATTTGGAAACCTTCCTGACCTTCTGACTAGCTTCCTTTTCTTCCTCATCTTCTTTCTCCTTACCTATTCAGGAAATTTCCAATTTTTTAGCCAATCAGGTCAAGCATAGAATGTGAGGTCCTGTTCTGGCCAACAGAAACTGGACACAGCAGTAGAGTAATTGTGTCAGGTTACGAAAGTTATAAATGCCCCTGTCTCCCTTGTTCAGGTGTGCTCTCGTGGCAAGACTGCCGGTGAACTGCACCCTTCTTACAGGAAGTAAACTAGCCTTGTTGAGTTATCCATTGTCTTGGTGTGGATTTTTCCCAATGATATACACCCGTTTCCAACATAATTCTTGGGTTATTCCAATAATTTCAAATCAGTTAAGAACAGAGGCCCAGAAAAAGTATTTTAGGGGAACACATTACCTGGTATACTCTGGGGTGTTCAATAAATGACTATTAGTGGCTGAGCTATCCTTGAACCTGGTCTCACTCCTTGATTCCCATCCTAGAACTAGTGCTGGAGGTCCTCCACTGGAATCAACCCACCTTCCTATTGTGCTACTATATCTCTAATAATTTGCATGATTTGGACCAAACTCCACTGGGAGTGGCAATCAAATTCTCAGATAAGCCCCAAGTGAAACAATTTAAAGGATATGCGATAAAGAATCCAAGGACACATTTAAGTAAAGTACTGCTTTCCGTTTTTTAAGTATCCTAACTGAGCAATAAGAAGAGAGTTAAAAAGATAATGGGAGCCAGGCATGGTGGCTCAAGCCTGTAATCCCAGTAATTTGGAAGGTCAAGGCAGGCGGATCACCTGAGGTCAGGAGTTCAAGACCAGCCTGGCCAACATGGTGAAACCCTCTACTACAAATTTAAAAAATTAGCCGGGAGTGGTGGTGTGCGCCTGTAATCCCAGAGGCAGGAGAATCACTTGAACCCAGGAGGCAGAGGTTGCGGTGAGCTGAGACAGCGCCACTGTACTCCACTCTGGGCAACACAGTGAGATCCT
>NW_016107571.1:2692454-2699430 GCF_001604975.1 Cebus imitator | reverse complement strand
AACACCTGGAAAAAGACAGAATCACAAGGGTAACTGTGACCCTCAATAACCATTCACTTTAAGCGCTACCTATGGAAACAGACAAATTGATGAAAAAAGAAAAATACAGGGTTGAATGGTGGTCATTTTATCTCAAAGGACAAATAATCTGAGATTATTTTAAAAAATTACTTCAAGCTTAAAACAAGGAATGCTGTAGCCATTACCATCTCATTTAGCTCAGAGTCACTGTGACATGTTTGGTTGAGAATTATCTTCTATTGTCTTGAATTACCAGAAACTGATCAGTCTAACTAATACAGGCAGAACAAATGCTTATGATTCTCTCATTTACGTAACTAGCTTAGTTCGTGTTTTGGTAAAGAAATTTTTAAACCAAAGAAATACCAATTTATCCATTCCGATAGAGTTCTGGTTTTGGTTTCAAGTAATGGGTACAGAGGGTAATAGAATGTAACAGTAGAAGAGAAGCTTGGATCTGAGAAGGCCTATGTGAGAGAATCTTTGTAAGCAATAGCAGGTATCCTTTCTTAATGGTAGCCAGAGCAGGATATGGAATAGAAAATACATTATATTGACTTTTTCTTACACTTCCTTTGCCACAATTGTTAGAATAATAAGCCATATACCTGAAGTCTATCAGGCATACATGTTTACAGGAAGAGAGAAGGGAAATTGAACAATTCTCACTAGAATGGAAAAAAAAAAAAAAAAAAAAAACGTTTTGATAAGGTTAGTTTACAGTCTTGCCACACTAAATACCAAAGACTTCTTGCTTTTTTTTTTTTAATTATTATTAAGACTTTACCATTAAAAAAAATGAAGCTTTTTTACAAAAAAAACTCAGATTTAGTTTTAAAAGGAACATTTTAAACTCTGTTAACATTAATTTACCTACTAGGATCAGAGTTTACCCTTGGCTTCTGGTTTCTAACAAACAACAATCTGTAGGTTGTACTTACAAGCTTTATCACAGTGTGTGTTATTTTAAAATAGTTGACAGATGGCGGTCAGATTATTTTATCTTTAGTTAAAATGACCCCAAGATCCCAATTACAATGTTTTTGGTATACAGCAAATGTTGAAATCTGTTAAGAAACTCTTACCTGCTCTGTAGCTGTAGGGCAGTAGAAGACTAATAAAATAGTTGTACAGATGTTTATTGACAGTCCAATGATGGTGATGAGATTTGGGGCAATCCAGGAGGGAACTCTTCTAACTAGCCATTCCCAATACCCTTGCATTAAAGGCTCAAGCAGGGACCGTCCAGCACTTTGATATCTGTGTTCTTCTAGCCGCTTTAGTTGGTGTCTTGACAAAGGTGGTGTTGGTAACTGAAACAATTTATTTAATACACATCCTGTAGTACTCATATGCCCAAAGCCCACTGGGGACTCCGGGTGAGAATCTCCACATCTTTTCCTTGTTGATCGATGCCCACTCATGGATCTTGTTTTTTTTTTTTTATTTTTTTAAATATATATTTAAAGACAGTAATTTACCTTCTTTTGTAGACTTTTGTGGCTGGTGCTTACCTAAAAAAAAAAAAAAAAAAAAAAAAAAAAAAAAAAAAAAAAAAAAAAAAAAGGATACACTTGTCAGCCATTATTTATATCTTATGCCAACATCACCAAATTAGGAAACAAAAAATCAAATTGTCAATAAAGTAGTAAGTATCAAACAGGACCAGAAAACTAGGAACCTGATTTTGGTTCCAGTTCTCACTGAAAGTGTATAACCTCAACTTTAAGCAAAAAATAGTAAGAGACTTTAATAATAGTATGCTTCCTATTATCTGATAGTTTGTCTGACTTTGAAGCTCATACTCTTTTTCTCTTTCACACTGCTTTCAGTTGTATAATGCAACAAATGTTAGAAATCACCTCATCATTACACATACACGAAAACTGAGGTCCCAAGGTCAGCAAATTAGTACTGGTATCAGAGGAATGACTTGAATGAAATGAGTCTTCAACTAGATTTTTATTTAATGGTAACAGTTAAAATTACTGGGCATGCCCTTCTTATTACAAAGCTTAAACACTTTTTATATACTAACTGCTTTAATCCTCATAACCACCCTAGAAGGCAAGGTCTATCAATTAACCCCATTTTTATAGAAAAATGAACTAAGGCTCAATTAACTTGTACAAATCACACAGCTGGGAAGTGGTATACAAACAAACACAGGGTTTAAACTAAGCCAAAAGATAAAACTTCTTATTGGTAAAAAAGGAATATAGATGGTATTCTCAGTGGAGGTAAACAACAATGAAAAAAGAAGACAGTATATATGTATTAGCATAGAGTCCTGATGAAATGAGGAAGTAGAAGGAAAAAAGTAAAACTAGGTTAAGTCATGACTGCTGATAAAGGACTTTGAGTTTAATCCCTGAAGTATTTGTATTGCATTTAGAAAAGATTAGAGATAACAATAAGTAGCACAAGGAAATACAAGAGTATTTTCAAGATGAATCTGGATGGAGAAAATAGTGAGAACAATTACAAATTAGTAAGTACAGTCATCTCAATGGTTTGAAGTGGTGAGGGCCTATATAGTAGGATGGTAAAAATGAAAATCTGAAAGACAGTCAAATCTAGAAGTAATTTCTATTTAGATGGAAGAATTAGCAGACAGTACTTAGGGATTAGATATGAGAGGTGAAGAACAGAAGAAAAAAGGAGTCAACAGCTAAAGATACTGGTACTGTTCTCAAAACGGCAAGTTGGGAAAGAAAATCAGTTTGTTATATTTTGGCTTTTGGGGCATAGGGAGTGAAAGTGGAACTAGGGATGAGGGTAGGAAAGAAATATATTCATGTAAATTTTAAGTAGAGACATTTTAGACAAAATAAAAAAACTGGAGTTTTGGTAAGAGATGAAAAGTTCAAGTCATCAACTTAAAAGCTAAAGTCTAGTTAAAAATAGAAAGTAGAAAAGTTCTCAAAGGGATTAAGCATGGAGAGAGAAAAAATGAATAAAGAACCTTAGTCAGGCATGGGGCTGACACCTGTAATCCCAACACTTTGGGAAGCTGAGGTGGGCAGATCACCTGAGCTCGGGAGTTCGAGACCAGCCTGACGAAAATGGAGAAGCCCCGTCTCTACTAAAAATACAAAATTAACTGGGCATAGTGGTACACGCCTATAATCTCAGCTACTCGGGAGACTGAAGCAGGAGAATCACTTGAACTTGGGAGGCAGAGGTTGCAGTGAGCTGAGATCGAGCCATTGCACTTCAACTTAGGCAACAGGAGAATCCCATTTCAAAAAATGAAAAAAAAGAACCTTGTGAGAAAACCACCAAAGTGAGTAGGAGGAGGAATAGAGACCATAAGATTAAAAAATAAAAGAAAGAAAAGAAAAGAAAAAGAATCTTAATAGATAAGATTAGTGGCATAGGTATGCTTTGATCTTCTGGTTGGAGACTATCCAGAAAGCAAGATGAAATTCCCAAAAATGGTATGGGTCTAGGACATCTCGCCAATGGATCTACTGCCAAAACATGCTCGGTTGTCCTTTTTTATTTTTTTTGCTGTGACAAGATCCAGTTTATTCTGCCTTTGCAGGGTGGTCCTGAGAGTGGCAGGTTCCACTTTGTTTGGGGTGGAGGGGAGGCAGCACATAGCACAGGAACACAGTGAAACCAGGCCAACGCCCAGAGGCAGCTGTGGTAGACTGGAGTACGGTGCTCCTGCTGCCCAGAATGGAAGGCACTAAACTGAGACTGGGTCATGGCTACAGGACTGTGAACCCAAGCCTCATGTGCATTCTGGGAAGTGGGGCACAGGTTCACATGCCACAAAACATGAAATTGTAGGGACTCAGCTTATGAGTTACCACATGGACAAGTAGGTACGGGGAAGGGGACACTCAGCCAATAGCCTGGTATGGACATGTGAACACAATGTTGGTGTCATATACAGACCAGGACTTCTTTTCCTATATCCCCATAAATATCAAATTCCAAAATTTCAATGTTACTAATGACCTAAGGTGGCATCTAAAACCTCTGTCAACCACATATCTCAATATTTGGTTTAGAAAACAGTCATTACAGTCAAGTTAATGCTCTTAAATAAATTTTCAAGTTAATGCTCTTAAATAAATTTTCAAAAATCTCAAGAAACTCATCAGTGTCACAATTAACCAACTGAGGTGCCCTGAAATAAAAATATTTAATATTTTGCTAGGTGCAGTGGCTCACACCTGTAATCCCAGCACTTTGGGAGGCCGACACAGGAGGAACACATGAGGTCAGGAGTTCAAGACCAGCCTGGTCAACATAGTGAAACCCCGTCTCTACTAAAAATATAAAAATTAGCCAGGCATGGTGGCAGGTACCTGTAATCTCAGCTACTCAGGAGGCTGAGGCAGGAGAATTGCTTGACCCCAGGAGGCAGAAGTTGCAGTGAGCCGAGATTGCACCACGGCACTCCAGCCCAAGCGAGACTCCGTCTCAAAAAAAAAAAAAAATTAGTATTTCATATCAAGGAGAACAAAGCTAATTCCTTGTATTTTGAGGAATTCTTTCACACAATTGTATCACAAAGCTACTCATTAAAACTGTTTTAATGTTTATATAATATCAAATAACTGCTGATAAGATCACTTTAGATCAAATGAGAGACCATTAACCACCAATAAACTTAGCTTCATCATAGCCAAATTTTCTATAGTCAAACAATGATATATTTTTGTATTTGGTAAGTGATAGCTCTTATGGAATTCCACTTGAAATGGTAATTAAAAATCTAGTCAATTCCATTTGTATTTTACTGTTGCAGGGTTCCATCCTCTTACTGTAAAAAAAAAAAAAAAAAATCAAAAGAGTCATAAGATAAAGCTGAGGAGACTTCTTCAGGCCACCCAATCCCAGGGCTTTGGGATTTTAAGGTGGGAGGATCCCTTGAGGCCAGGAGTTTGAGACCACCTTGGGCAACACAGTGAGACCTCGTCTTACAAAAAATTTAAAAATAAGTCGAGCATGGTAGCATGCACCTGTAGTGCCAGGTACTCAGGAGGCTGAGACAGGAGGATCACTTGAGCCCAGGAGGTCAAGGTTACAGTGAGCTATAATTACGCCACTGCACTCCAACCTGGGTGACAGAGGAAAAAACCTTAGGACTGAAAAAGGCCAAGAGTTAGAAAACATGAAAGGTGAAATATAAGACATGTAGAGTCAATCCAGGCAGTTGAACACTGATTCTAGGCAGTCCTGAAAAAGAATATATATAATTTAACTTCTAATGCTCTTCCCTGCCCAAGTAAGGGTGTAAGGTAAAGGAGATTCCAGGTTTCTAAATCCCTCTACTACGTTTCGTTTTATTGAGAATATAAGTGCTTACAATAATCTGAACTATTATTCCAGATTGCTCACTACATATACATTTTGATGTGCATACTGCCAAAGGAAATGATAAAAACTAATATTTGGTTGATTTACACAACACTAAAAATTTTATTTAAGAAGATTCAGACAAAAATAGAATTTTGAAGACATAATTATTGGACTCTAATTATTTTCCAGCTTGATAATTCATTTGACAACAATCTACCTCGTCAAGAATAAACTGAGGAACCATCCCATACTGCAAATGTTAGGAAAAAAGAAAAGAAAAAACAAACACTAAAGATAAGCCTAATGTTTAAAAACTAAGAATTAATTAGACTTATTTTCCATATTGGTAAGAGGCAGCTGTTGACGTAACATAACCAAGTAACTGCATTCATAAGCATACATTAAAACTTCTCACACGTTTGTATTTAACATCTACTACTATTAAGATACCATAGTCGGCTCAGATTTGACCATTTATTAATCTGTTGAGAGAATGGTACAGTTCAAGTAACTAACTGAGGCTGAGCTAAAGACACCTACAGAGAAAATAAGAGTGTATATGTCTGTGTGTGTGTATGCACCTCTGTCTCTCTGTGTGTAGGCATATGTATTTAGAATCATAAAATTTTTAACTATGTGTACTGGAAAACATAAATTAGTTTCAAAAGTCCAAAGACTTGGGAAAAATTACCACTGTCACATAAGAAAAGACAAATATTATCTACAAAGGATAATTCCTAAATTATAAAGAATATTCAATAATCATCAATAACACTGTAGAAATGATCTTTCACAAATTAACGATTATATTTTGTCTTATTTTTACAGGTTCAGATGATAGTCCATAAAGTCATCTAATTATTATTCTCAAATTTCAAAAGACTAATTTTCATTCTTTAAAAAGTCACACCTTATCTCCATGTAAAAAACTTTCATAGCACCTTTTTAGTACTAAATATTCAATTGTAAAGGTCATATTTTACATGATAGATTTTAGTTTAAAAAGAAGCTCTTCCAAATTACTGAACTTACCGTTAAAACATGAGCAGTCTCTGTAGAATTTGTTGAATTCTGTGGCCCACCCATATGCATCTTGCTGATATGCGTGTTTAAGCTGCCTAAACTTTTAAATACACAACTACATTCTGTACAGTTATAGGTAGGGCCATTCTTAACCTTAAAGAATAAAACAAAAAAAAAATGATGTTTTACAATTAATTGTTAAATTAAAACATTTAAATTATAGCAAATTATAATTTACCATTCCATTCAAAACGACAAAAATAATCTAACCCTTCAACATTACCTTTTTTCTTTTAAATTAGATAGTTCTAGAATCAATGACCCAACTCTGTAAACAATATTGCCAGTATAAGACAAACTGAAATTTCAGTCTTTTCTATAAAATAGAAATTATTCGAGAGTGAGAAAACACATTTTTCAATTATTGTAATTTAATAAAAACAAACTATCAGGCATAAGACGTTCTCAGTTTTTTAAACAGTTGAATACAATGTTCAATAGTGAAGGCCAGTTATACATAAATACATATTACACCAAATATGCTTTCAGATGGCCAAAACCACAGAGGTTAGGAAAAATGGTCATAATGATACATGAATCTTTCATCACTTTT
>NW_016107571.1:2643231-2692444 GCF_001604975.1 Cebus imitator | reverse complement strand
ACATTTTATCAAACCTTTCCAGATCTATTCTAGCCATTGAATAAATTCATACCTGAAAAGACACAATGAGTTTTTGAAGGTTTTCTTTGCCAACACTGTAGCAACATTGTATCTGTGAAGCTATTAGCAACAACACTGCAAATATAAATTCAGATACCTGTAGTCTGTGACCTACAGATGGCTACTTTACTTTCAACACATATATATAGATACAGAGGTTGCAGTCACTGCCACAGGCTCATCTCCACTCTTCCTACCTTCACATCGGAGATCCAGGGACTATGGCCATGAAAACCGTTATAGAAAAAAATAGAAATTTCTGAATTTTAGCAAATGAAAAGCAAGCATATGGAGCCACATAGGGCAGGTGGCTACAGTAGGAAGATCAGGACAATAGGGAAAGAAAGGAAACATGGATATGGGATGGGAATATGGAAAGGAGGTAGAATATTAAAAAATTATTCTACACTGGGAGCAGTAGCTCATTGCCAGTAATCCCAGCATTTTGGGAGGCTGAGGCAGGTGGATCACCTGAGCTCAGGAGTTTAAGATCAGCCTGGGAAACAAGGCAAAACCACGTCTATACAAAAAAAAAAAAAAATTAGATTGGCATGCTGGCCTGTGACTGTAGTCTCAGCTACTCGGGAGGCTGAGTTGGGAGGACTGCTTGAACCCAGGGGCTTGAGGCTGCAGTGGGCCATGATCATGCAGCTGTACTCCAGCCTGGGCAACAGAACAAAACTGTGTCTCAAAAACAAACAAACAAAAAAAACCAAAAGTTATTCTATCCACCTGAAATTTTTATATGCAGGCAGGCCTATGCCCAAAAGGATGAGCAGCAAATGTCCTTTTCTTACCACAGCACAAGTAACAAAAAGAAAAAAGTAGGAAATTGAAATTATTGCTGACTAGCCTAGAAACCCAGCCACCAATCTCAATGGTTTTTTTATGAGAAAACTACAAAATTACAAGTTTCAAATGCATTCAGCCAACATATGAAGGATGTGAATGAGGTAGACATGATCCCAACTCCAATGTCCAGTGCGAAAATAAATTAAAACTATAAACAAGCAAATAAAATTATATACTGTGATAGGCACAATGAGGAAAATAAAGTGCTGAGCTAGAAAACAGCTGGCGGTACACATTTTAAATATGGTGCAGTCTTCAAGAAGTAGCTTTTATACCAAGCTCAGAGGTAAAGAAGGAACCAGACATTTCAGGAGAGCAGGAGGAAGAATAATCCCAGAAAATGGAACACGCCCTGAGACAGTAAAGAGTTTGTCTTACTCAGGTACAAGAGAGATCACTAAGGATGGACAGGAGTAAATCAGATGGGAGGATGGGATAAAATGAAGTTTAAAGAATTTAGGTAGAATGGTGATTTTACTTGGATGTAACGGAGAGCAACTGATGTGCTTATAAAGAAACCTGTTACTTTAGAACACAGCCAAAATTATTTGTTAACTGAGGATATGTTTTCATACATCATAATCGTAAAAGTGAATATTTTAAACTGTAGAAAATTTCCATCAGCTGTAAAGCTGTAAGTCATTTCATAATACTGTAACAGTCGTATAGCTATTGTAGCCTTTTCACTTGTCATCAGTAAACTTCCCTACTCTGTTAAAATCTGGCTCTAGCGCTCTGCTGCCTTCAGAGCACTTACCACACTTTGAACTTTTTTGATTTTTTTTTTTTTTGGTCTTTCCCCCACACTGTTCTGTCTACTCTACAAGTACACAGGCAAAGCCTGTCTTGTTAACATTCTTTTCCCACAAGCTCATACCATACTTAGCACTAAGTAGATAATCAATATTTAATTTAATTTTTTGAGACAAGATCTCACTCTGTCGCCCAGGCTGGAGTGCAGTAGTGCGATCTCGGCTTGCTGCAACCTCCTCTTCCTGGGTTCAAGAGATTCTTGTGTTTCAGCCACAGAGCAGCTTCGATTACGGTCATGTGCCACCACACTCTGCTGGCAGGTAATTAGTACTTTATGCACAATCAACAAAAATTATTCATCTAGTATTTAATGAACACTTAGTTGTTCTAGACTCTGAGGAAACGGAAAGACTGAAATATACCATTCCATACCTTTAAGAAGCTCAAAAGGGGGACGGTGGGGTCTCATAAACAGCTAAGTTATGAATGCTGTCAACAAACTGTTTTGTAAGTCCAAAGGAGAACACATGGTCAGACAAAAAATTTTCTTTGTGCAAGCATAACTATTTACGTGGAAAATCCAACAAAGGCACAAAAGTATAATCAGAGACATTTAATTAATACCTTTACTAAAAAAGTCTATCATGCAAAACAGCTTCGTTTATATCAGCTGAGGATAATGGGATACTGCCTATCTTATTTCCCGTGTGGACTTCAGCATGGGGAAAGTCTGACAAATATCACATTAAAACAAAATAACCAACAACAACAAAAAAAACCTCTAACTGCTGAGCAGTGCATAGGGTAAGCTTACACAATATCCAATCTGTTGTGTGAAATTCCAGAATTTCCATCCCCACCAGGTCTAAGGGCGCCAAGTTTTGATCTGCACTGATTCAGCAGTATGTTTACAGTCTTTTCACAGGTATTTGGCTACCTAAAGAAAAATAGTCATGGCTACACTAGCAGAAAGGAAGGGCAAATTATAAAGAACAAGGAAAGAAAGGAAGAAAAAAAAGAAAAGAAAACTAATAGGATCACAGGATTAAGTTCAGCATTATTTAACAAGTGATACACAGAGCAAGTTGACAAAAACAAAAACCTTTTCAGCATACTCAGAAGCAAAAACAGGGCTGTGTAACACAACTTAGATCTAGCGTTCTGCTGAAGTGAAATCTTGCACTCCTTGAAAGAGGAAATAACTTTCTTCCCCCTTAAAAGCACACACACACACACACACACACACACACCACAAAAATCAGCAACAGCTTGGCATTTTATAGATTCTTCTAGTCCCTTAAAAAAAAAACAGCACAGCATGACCCTCAAAAAGAACATCAGCACCTTTAGCCAGCTTAAAAAACAAATCCGCAGCCTAGAAAACAAAGAAATTGACCGTGCAATAAAATGTGGTTGGTGTTAATAAAGGCAGATTTATCTAATTTATTTCTTAAACAGATGTGTTGTAAAAACAAGTAGTGTAGCTGCTGTTACTGTTATGCAAAAAAATAAAAAAAAGGAGAAAAGAAAAAGAAAAACAAGTCGTCAACAAGTTGTGCAAGGGGCTTTAATTAGTTTTTCTCAGCATGAAACGAATATGAAACCAAATGCTTTTAGTACCTCAACTCGAATTTTATGTAAATGGCAATGGTTCTAAATTAGTAATGCTCATGTCCTTACCAAAGTCTAACTTGTGTTCTAAGTCGTTCAACTCAACATCTGTGTATTGGACACATTCCTACTAGTTGGAGTAGGAAATGAATCTTTATTCCTTGCCCACATACAAAACAAAACACTAATATTTGTTGAAAGACAACTATGAAATTGCCTATTATACTGGATTTACTGATGAACTAAAAGACCTCAAGCAAACATATATTCAATACTAATGATGCAAAATGGCAAAAATGACACCAAAATGCCAAGCATTGAATTGAAGAAAACAAGTTAAACATGGCTAAATATAAAGATCCCATTCATGCAGTGTTTCTGGGAATACTGTCAAACACCAGCAACTCTTCTGGTTATTTCTCCTCGCAAGAATACTGCTGAAATAAATGCCAGCTAGCAATCTCACAGCTTATCAATATAGGCTGAAATTTCCAGAAAAGTTGCTGAGCAGAAGCGAGGCCCAGCCACAAACATCAGCACCACATTTCTAAAGGGAGGCAAACCCGGCAGAGGATACCACACGGTGGGTGCACTTGCCAGCATTCGAGCAGGAGGGTGTGGACCCGACAGGCAAGGTCCGTTCCCCACCGGTAACGCCCCTACCCCTCGGCCCGCCCAGCGCCGGCCCGCCACAGTTCTTCCCACCCCTACACTCAGCTTCCACACAACAGCCCTCGGGCTCCGGAGCCGACGCTCCGCCACCCCACCTCTCTACAGAGGGGCAAGGGGGCAGTCGCCCCTCGCCTCCCCACAACCCCGCGCGCGCGAGGCCACCCTGCGCCAGGACGAAGGACGGCGTTCGCCCCGCGCGAGTCCATACACAGCTATATCCTAAAGATCCGCCCCAGAGCATCCAGTCCTCTCTCCACCCCTCCTGGGAGAAGTGGCCCCCACAATGTCCTTCAAATCCTTCACACCCGGTGACCGCGACCGGTAGCCTTACCCCGACCCCAACAAACACACCCCTAGAAATAACGCCTCCGACTCCAGCCGACTGGGTGACTGATCGGCAGCAGCGCGTTCACGACACTTTCGCGATTGCCGTAAAGGGAGACAGGGTCTGAACGAGCGGCGCCAAAGGCGCGCTCCTCCGGGCCATGAGCGCGCCCCGGGGGCCGACCGGTCTGCTCGGGAGCGCGCCCCACAGCTCCGCCCTGTCTTATAGCCGGCGGGCTTCGGCGCAGGCTGCCGGCGCAGGTCTGTCTGGTAAGGTAAGCCGAAGCAGGGGAGAAGGGATGGGCCCCAGCACCTGGAGCTGCTCGCTCTAGAAGGGTGCGTCAGAGGGTTGGATCTGGCAGGTCGGGGAAGTGGGTGCAGCCTGGAGCCCCCTCACCCGCGTGGCGGCCGCGCGAGTCTCATGCTGGCTCTCATTGCCTCCGGTGGCTACCTGTGCCAGGCGCCAGAGAGGGGCTGGTCCGGGCGGCAGCTGCGGGTGGGCTCCGGGGCAGCCGGGGGCGGGGATGAGTGCAGTGGGCTCAGTTCTCCGTGCTCCACCTTTCTGTCCGCGTCCTTGGTCTCCCCTATTCCTCTCCTACCCCAAGCAGTGCCTGGTGCCAAGTTCCGACTCTCGCGTCTTTTCCTGGTCTTAGGCAAAGCGGGGAGGAGATCCTCAAACGGCCTAGTGCTTCGCGCCTCTGGAGAAAATCAGCGGTCTAATTAATTCCTCTGGTTTTGTTGGAGAGGATTACCAAGAATCTTCACCCCAGTCCCACAAAAGCTACGGTTGAGTACACGTTCCTGTTGTTAGTTCTGGGCTCAGATACACTGGTGGCTGGAAGGAGCGTGGGGGAGGGGAGAGTTTGAAATTATGATCCCTGGTGACCTTGTGTGTTTACACGAAGCTCGGTTTTTTACACTCAATTCTATCACAGTGGGTGGGTCCCACACAGAAAGGAAACTGCTGGTCTTGGGTATCTTTACATCCGTGCTTTGTTTTAGGATACATCTGAAAAACACAGAAACACCGTAGAAGTAATCTTTCCAGTTCTCCCAAATTTTAATTTATAAATCAGTAGCCAAATGCAACTCTTGTGTTTTGCATTGCATTAACAGATTGTCCTCATTTCTCTTAATGTAACATTAGACGCATCTTACAAAAACATTACTTAATTTTTTAGACTCTTTAGAATTTAACCATTAGGAGAATATTAGGTTTGTCATGAGGTCAAGTTAGAGTTTAGAAAAGTAAGTATTTTTAAATTATATTTTATTTTGAGCCTGATGGTTCTGTGCACCTCTAAAAGAAGCTTAGAGCTTTCTGACTGATCACTTAGAACATCCAGACTTTACTTTCTTATTTCTTAGCATTCACCACTTGGTGAAGACAGCATGAGAAATTCATTTTATTACCAAAGGCATTTAAGTATTTGTAAAACAAACAAACAAACAAAAAACAAACAAAAAGCCATTGTAATCACAGCTTTGATTTGATTCATGGAACTTCACAGAAAGCAGAGAAGTTAGGCTGCAGATGCAAGAACATTCATTGATTGATTGAGACGGAGTCTCGCTCAGTTGCCAGGCTGGAGTGCAGTGGAGCGATCTCAGCTCGCTGCAACCTCCACCTCCTGGGTTCAAGTGATTCTCCTGTCTCAGCCTCCCGAGTAGCTGGGATCGCAGGCGGACGCCACCACACCCAGCTAATTTTTGTATTTTTAGTAGAGACGGGGTTTTGCCATGTTGGCCTGGATGGTCTCCATCTCCTGACCTCATGGTCTGCCGGCCTGGGCCTCCCAAAGTGCTAGGATTACAGGTGTGAGCCACCGCGCCTGGCCTGCAAGAACATTTTTATTAAATGTTCTTACTGCCCAATGAAATTTATTCCTGTATACTCTCAATTATTTTGAACGGTTTTCTGAATTATGAATCTTTAAAATTTAATTTTGTTTGGTTGGCCATTACTCAGCAATGCTTGCAGCTTTCAAAGGCAAAAACACATTGACAATTAGTCTTCCTCACCTAGTCCATGCATTTAAATTCCTCAGCTGTCATTCACAAACTGGTAAACCATTTCAAGTCTTGCTTCTGTAAATTGCCAGTTTAAACAAGTAAGATTCTGAAAGCCTAAGAAGATACAAATCCAAAATAATTCATATATAGAAAAAATTCATACATAGAGGTTGTTCTCCATACCTGTGGCTTTATGACTACAGAATTAATAAATCATCTATCATTATTATAGTGTATGCTTATTCTGTTACACTCCAAAGAACAACTCTTTGAATACTGTAACTCAGAAGCTAAGTAAGCTGCCTGAAATCATACAGTTGGTCAGTAGTAAAGGTAGGACTTGCATTTAGATAAATCTCACTTCACAGCTGTGTTCTTTACCTTACATCACATGGACTTGCAACTGCTTTATTTGGCTTAATAACAAAGCTACTTTTTCCCTCATTTTGTCTCTCTATAGGAGAAGACTCAATATTTTTCCTTCTATCCTTTTTCACCTAGTGAAGGTGTTGGATGTGAGAATGCACATGAAAATTGATATCCTGGAATTAAAACATTATTTAAGATGGTACAACATCATTATGAAAAACTCAGTTGCCAACTCTTTAAAGAAAATTAACCTGTTAACAATGCTATAGCCTAGTATTCTGCCCATGAACAATATTGGTGTGTTGACTTAAAACTGTACATGTTTTAAATTATGTGGATTGAGAGAAAAACTTCTTATTTTCTTTGTGTGTGGATATTAGGATTTACAAAAGGTGCAGGTATGAGCAGATCTGAAGACTTAACATTTTGTGAACTTGTAAAACAGGTAATTCATTTTTCACATTATAAGAGGAACAAGTACATATTGATTATCTCTGATAATACTTTGCATATCTTATCTAATCCGTGAATAAACCTCTATGAAATGGGTATTATTTTATACTATTTAACAGATAATACTAAAAACTACCATTTATTATCCATCATCAGTGCATTAGGGTCTTTGCTTGTGCTTTCAGTATAAGCTGTACAAACACTACCCCTCACAGTCCAGTGGAACTTTTCCACAGTCATGGAAATGTTCTAAATTTTTACTGTCTTGCATGGTAGCCACTAGACACGTGGCGTGTGAGCATTTGAAATGTGGCCAGTGTGACTGAAGAATTAAAAATTTTATTTAGTTTTAATTTATTGAGATTTAAATTTAAATAGTTACATGCAGCAGTAGTTGCTGCATCAGATGGTACAGTCTGTGCTGATAACGTTCCATTTTTCTTTCCTTCCTTCCTTCCTTCCTTCCTTCCTTCCTTCCTTCCTTTTTTGATAGTCCTCTTCTGTCGTTCAGGCTAGAGTGTGGTGGCACAATCTCAGCTCACTGCAACCTCCGGCTCCATGAATCAAGCTATTCTCCTTCCTCAGCCTCCTGAGTAGTTGGGATTATAGGCATATGCCACCATACCCAGCTAATTTTTGTATTTGTAGTAGAGGCAGGTTTTCACCATGCTCGCCAGGCTGGTCTTGAACTCCTGACCTCATGATTCACCTGCCTCAGCCTCCCAAAGTGCTGGCACTGCAGGCGTGAGCCACCATGTCGGCCTCACATTATTCCATTTTTCTTATTTATTTTATTTTATTTATTATTTATTTTTTTATTGCATTTTAGGTTTTGGGGTACATGTGAAGAACATGCAAGATTGTTGCTTAGGTACACACATGGCAGTGTGATTTGCTGCCTTCCTCCCCGTCACCTATATCTGGCATTTCTCCCCATGCTCTCTCTCCCCAACTCCCCACCCCCTTCTGTCCCTCCCCTATTTCTCCTATTACATTTTTCAAAGGAGAAACTGGTTCAGTGAAGTTATGACGCTTGCTCAAGTTCACACAATTTTATTTAAAAGTTTTGAGCAGAGGAATACTTTAGGAATGTTAATTTGGTAATGCAGGTGGAATGGGTGAAGGGGAAGGAAAAAGCAGGCCAAGAGAATTCAAAGTCAGAATCACATGGTTACAGTGTGAATTGGGAAGAAGAATGGTTTAAATGACTTGTAGAATTGCCATGACTTGGTGACAGCATGTGAGGACTTTATAAGAGAGAACCTAAGATTCCTCTGAAGTCTTAGAATCCTGATAACCTGAAAAAATGGTGTTGTTGTTTACTGAAATAGAAAAATCATGAACAGTTTTGGGAATTACAAGGATTTTGCTCTGGCTGTTCATTCAACAAATATTGAGGGATTACCTTGGGCAAGGCCCTCTGCTATGCTTGGTAGAGAAGTGGAAGAATTTTATTCCTTTAAGACACTGTTCTCACTTTTCATACTGTAGAATATAATGAGCTATAAAAGATGTACAAATCAGGTGCTCTCAGAGAAAGGGCTGCTTATTTCTTTTCTTTTCTTTTTTTTTCCAAGTCAAAGTCTTGTGCTGTCACTCAGGCTGGAGTGTAGTGGCACAATCTCTACTCACTGCAACCTCTGCCTCCCAGGTTCAAGCAAGTCTCCTATCTCAGCCTCCTGAGTAGCTGGGATTACAGGCATGCACCACCATGCCCAGCTAAATTTTTGTATTTTTAATAGAGACGGATTTCACCATGTTGGTCATGTTGATCTAAAACTCCTGAGCTTGTGATCTGCCTTCCTCGGCCTCCCAAAGTGCTGGGATTACTGGCGTGAGCCACCGCACCCGGTCAGGGGTGCCTATTTCTATATACAAATGGATTAGGTGACATTGTCTGTGGAAGATAGTATTTGAGCTTTTGAAGAAAAAAGGAAGGATTTAGACAAGTAAAACAACAAAAGAGGGAGGAGGTTTTGCTGCTAGCAATGAGGTAGACAAAATATTTTGAAAATCACTTTTGCCAAAATACCTAAATGCTGAATAAATTACATTGCTCATTAAATTGATGACAGGTCTTCTATGAAAGAAAGGGAAATCTCCAGGGCTAAAAGGTTAAAAAAAAAAAAGAGAGCTGAAACTAGAGCAGTATACTAGCAGAGTGTTTCCTTTGAGGGCATTTGGCTGACAGCAAAAGTGAAGCACAATCAGGGACAGGTGACAGGCTGCTTTCTACCCAAAGTGGAGAGACAGAATTCATACCTCTGTAACCTCCCAGGCACACAGCTCCCATGGGTGCCATTCCATGGTAGTTGATGTAAATGGTACCTGTGTTTCAGGGGGTCATGTTTTTCTAGAATAAAGTTTAAATTGTACAACTCATGGTATTGGAGAAGCACCTTCCTCCAAATTCACTGAGGACCCACAAAAGTCTACATACTCATTCAAAGGTGGGCCAGAAAAATATCTCCCTCCTGGTAAAGAGAGATCACAAAGAAATTTGTAAATTTTCACCACAGCTCCAGGTGGAGGAATGAAGATACTACCTGAGAACTTGAAACTGGAGGGTCTGCCATCACTCATAGTCAAGGTTCACATTTATATACCTACACTGTCTAAAAATCCAGAAGCCAAGAAATTAACATAAAGTCGGCCTGGGTTGGTAATATACCATAGTGTCTGGAAAAAACAAATACAGATCCTCGCTGTAATGACTCACCCTTCATTTAAGCCTTTTAGAATACTCCCAGATTTTAAAATTGTCTAAATACAAGCTCACAGTCAAAAGCCATAAAACATATGTGCAAGAGTCAGCTGAACTGACAGAGACTCCTAAGGACTTATAGGAATGATCAGAAACAGAAATTAACATTTAAAGAGATGAGAGATGAAAAATTAAAGATCCTAGAAATGACTCAAAATCATGTAAATTAAGAACTCTTGTCCTGGAAACCTGTGCTGAAGAAAGCACCAATAGGATTTTGGCAAGGAGTTGTGATTAACTGAACAGATGAAGAAAAAAAATGTTAATGGGAGGTTAAGGACTGACAAGGAAAAAGGAAGAGAAGAGAGGAGATTACGAAATGCAAATGTACATATTTAGCAACAAATCAGATGGTCGGAGTAAATGACAAATACAAATCAAAAATGGGTGAGATTTCATTCTTTGGAAAGTCAGTCTCAGATGAGGAAGCTGTAACTAGTAAAAAAGTTCATGAAAAATACTTTATTTCTTTAGGTCATCAAAATAGGAAAAGATACTCCTTCAAACATGAAATTATTCTCACATGCATAGAAGTACTGTAATTTAAAAGTATTTCTATATTTTTAAAAATTAAAAGAATTAAAAGCATGAAGTTGTACCAGTGTTTCTTAATTCACATTATTGACTCATTCTTACTTAACAACATCCTTAGTCTGGAATTCAAGGAAGAAAGTGGTGATGTGTGGTACAGGTATATTTAAGCCCTCTGTCTCTGCCCCGTCTCCTGCTGCCCCCATGTAGGAGCTGAAAATGTAATAGTGAACACAACAGTTGTTTCCTACTCTCACGGAACTTAAAGTTTAGTGAGGAAGAGAAAACCAAACAAGCAAGTTAAGTACAGTGAGTGCCCTGGTTGGGGAAGTAAAGGGTGCTGTTAAAAACAAAGCAGGGACCCTCAACTGAACCTGGAAGGATTGAGCCTTGGAAAACATATAAATGTTAACTGGGTAGGTAGTGTTCTAGTCACCATGAAGGTTTGAAGGTGTGCCAGAGCACGTGACACATTTGAAGATCTGCAAGAAATTTGCTATGGCAGTGTGGCATAGTTGATTTAGTGTTAGAGTCACATTGCTTGAGTTTGAATCCTGTCTCCATTACATCCAGCTCTATGACCTTGGACAATTGTCTTAACCTGTAATTCTGTTGAGGAAAGAACATATTTCACATATTTCAGGTATTCCATAAACACCGTTAAGGCATAGTAAGGAAGACTGAGAAATAATAGAAAAACTAGGCTGAGCTGAGTGGCTCACACCTATAATCCGAGCAATTTGGGAGACTGAGGTAGGAGGATTTCTTAAGCCCACAAGTTTGAGACCAGCCTGGGCCACATAGTGAAACCTCATCCCGACAAATAATAAAAAAAAGTTAGCTGGGCCTGGTGGTGTGTACTTGTGGGACCAGCTACTTTGGAGGCTGAGGTGGGAGGATCACTTGAGCCAGGGAGATCAAGGCTGATGTTAGCTGTGATTGTACCACTGCACTCCAGCCTGGGCAACAGAGTGAGGACTAGTCTCAAAAAAAAAAAAAAAAAAAAAAAAAAAAAAAAAAAAAAAAAAAAAAAAAAAGAAAAGAAAAACCAACCGAAGTGTTTTTCCTATTCTCTCACTCAATAATCAACACAATGCTTCTCTGATCATCAACAAGTATAGAGATTAATCTCCACCAGTCAACACCAGTTGGATGTCTCCTAATTCAATTCTGATGGTATCTACCTAGAGATAGCATCAGATCGCACTTGTTGAGGGCTCAGTCCCACTAGACTACCTCACAACTTCTGACACCAATCACAAGCCCAGGTTGTCTTACCTGTTTCTGACTGGATGACTATAAACCAAGGTTCCCAGTACCCCCTTCTTATGTTTTATTAATTCGCTAGAGTGGCTCACAGAACTCAGGGATACGCTTATATTTACCAGATGCATAAGGCCAGCGATGTGGGAAAGGGCACAGAGCTTCTGCGCTCTGTCTGGGTGTGCCATCCTTCAGGAGCCTCACATGCTTGGCTGTCTAGAAGCTCTCTGAACCCAGTCCTGTTGGGTTTTTGTCGGTACCTTATTACACAGGCATGATGAACATAACTCTTATCCTCTCTCTGCCTTCCTGGAATTGGGGATGGAGGACTGAACATCCAATCCTCTAATTAGGCCTTGGTGTTTCCTGTGACCAGCTCCCATCCTGAAGCTATCTATGGGCTGCAAGCCTTGTTAGCATATAGAAGACCCTGGAGATGCCAAGGATTTTAAGAGCTTTTTACCAGGAAATGGGATGAAGACCAAATACATTATATTTTGCAATATCATAGGGACTGCTTAGGAAATTATAATAATTGGCCAAGAGGTAATAGTTGTTGGGTAAAGTAGTGACAGTGAAGATGGAGAAAAGGGGTAGATTTGAAATGAATTCAGGAGGTAGAATAAACAGTACTTGGTACTCAGTACTTCCTATGGGAATATGGGATAGAAAGTTAAGTTTCTAGCTATGTCAAGTGGGTGGTGAATCTTGGTTCCACTCACTAAGAAGGTGAAGGAGAGTGGGTGTTGGGGTATGGCATAAGGGATGATTTCAGAGGTGGAACAGCTTGGGGTGGTAAGTACAAGGCTGTGGGCATGGATGGCTAAAGTAGGATGAGGAAACCCTTGTGAATTATCTTTTCTAATTGGTTTTTTCTATTTCAGAAAACTTGTTTGAAATGTGGTGGTTTCAGCAAGGCCTCAGTTTCCTTCCTTCAGCCCTTGTAATTTGGACGTCTGCTGCTTTCATATTTTCATACATTACTGCAATAACACTCCACCATATAGACCCAGCTTTACCTTATATCAGGTAAGTGAAATGTATTCTTTGTATGGCAGACTCTTTATGCCTCATTCTTATTTTAACATTGAAGCCAATATTTAATGTCAAGCTTTTAAAAATCAGATTTGACACTGACATTACAACAATAAAGGGAATGTAAAAAGGAATTGAATTTGACTTTTTTTATGTGATAGAGAAATGTAGAGACAGCCCAGTAAGATTCAGTTTGTGAACTGGTTATTGAACTGAGACTCCTTAATGCCTTGTTTTCTAAGTATTTGAAGTTGTTTGAGAATATAGAATTAGAATGATTCTCCCCTTAAATTTAAAAAATATGCTGCAAACAATAATAATAATATGAAAAGATAATGGAAATGACAAACATTTCTTGATATACTTACTGTGTAGGAAGTGATTTTCTAAGCATTCTTCATATCCTAAGTAGTTGAATCCTTATAGCAACCAGATGAGGTAGGAACTGTGATCCTCATTTGAGAGAAAAGGAAATGAGGTGCAGGGAGGTCAAGTGATTCGCTCATGGGAATACAACTCAGTTAGTGTTGGAACCAAGATTTAAACCTGAATAGTTTGACTCTAGAAGCTAAGCTCTTACTCTTTATGCTGCCAAAAATTTATCAATAATGTTTTTGAAATCTTACAATGAATGAAGAATGGGTAGTTAGTTGCATATGCTATGTCCATAACCCTCTTTAAAAAAAAAAAAAATTGCAATAGCAATAAGTAATTATTACAACAAATTTTAAACAGTACTAGAGAGATTATAAAAATAAAAAGTGAAAATCCCTTCCTGACAGCCTCCAGTTTCTATACCGTAGAAGTAATTCATAGTTTGGTAGATTTCCTTCCAGAGTTTGGTTTATCTTGTTATCACTTTTGTTCAAAACTCTTTTTTTCTCCTTCTTTCTCACTGTTTTGCGTTTTAAATTTTGTTCTGTTTATAAAAAGTGATAGGATGGTGCTCGCTTCGGCAGCACATATACTAAAAAGTGATAGGATATTGATATACAAATTGCTTATTCTTCCTCCCTTTTTTTTGGCTGTTACAAACAGTGCTATAATGAAGGTTTCATTACGTATAACAACGTATCGATACTGATGTGAGGTAGATTTCTAGAAGTAAGATTGCTAAACAGGTAATAGGGCATCTACATATTTTATTTGACATTTCCAAACATACCTCTAAAAGTGTTGCATCAATGTATGCATTCACAGAAAAGATATGAGGAAATCATAATCATATGAATGGTTTCTGAGCTATTGAGGTTTAAACCTCTGTATAAAAGTTGAATGAATTACATAGGACAGGGAGATGAAGAAAATGTAATTATTAAAATACTGTTATTATTAAATATGATTAAGCAACTACCAGTGTTTTAATCTAAATGCTTTCACCTAGGTCCTCCCCTAAAAGTATTCAACCTCTATGTGATGCCTTTGAAACATCATCTCCTCACAGAGATGCCAAATTTTGTTGCTGTTGTTGAGCAATATTCTTTGTTTTGCTGCAGTTGTGGTTGTTTCATTTATTCATTTGTTTACCTTCAGAAAAATAACCTTTCCAACATAGAAAATAGTAATCTTTTAAAGAATGATAAATTGGAAGGTTAAATTTATCTTTTACAAATGTCGAGAAAAGATCTGGGCATTACTGTCTGCATGTGTTGTTTCTACAGTGGTATGGTACGGCACAAAGGATGTAAACAGACTGGATGCAGTTTGGGAAGATTTACAAAACCCAAAAATGTTTTATAATTTAAGGTTCCAATTCGAGGAATAATTTGATTTTACCACTCTGCTAGTGGAACGTGTAGCCTAAGTAGCCACACTATTCTTTAGTAACTCCGGAAGATACATATTTAAGATTTTTGAGAGTCTTTCCGAGTATTTCTTTTTCTCCATCTGAGAACTTGTCTCCATCTGAGAACTTTCATTTTGAAGAACTTTTAATACAGCCAGCCTTCCGTATCCATGGGTTCCACTTCTATACATCCAATCAACCATAGATTGAAAATATTTTGGGGAAATAAATATCAAGTCTCAAAACTTTAATTTGCCCACTGCCAAGTACTATATTGAATCCACAGGAATGAAATGATGTGTATTAGATATTATAAGTAATGTAGAGACAATTTAAAGCATATGGGAAGATGTGCATGGTTTATATGCAAATACTACACCATTTTATATAAGAGACTTGAGCATCCCCGTTTTGTTATACAATGGGGACCCAGGAACCAGTCCCCCACAGATACTAAGGGACTACTGTAATATAAGAGGCCATTTAGTTCTTTTTCAGAGTTTCAGTTCCTTGATGGGACTGCATGTGATTTTCTTTAAAGCACCCTAGACACTTCCTTTTCTGTTCTGCCCCTTCTGCTTTTTAAATTTTTCTGCTCTTGAACTTAGTATTACCCTGAGGTCTTTCTCCAGCATTCTGACACACATATTTAAACTCTAGTACTTATTTTTATTTCTTGTAGGCTCATTTTCTTCATCTGCAAAATGGTTGAGTTAAGCTAGATAGTCTGCAAAATTCTTTTCAGTTCCTACATCCTATCCAAAAGGTTTAGCTGTTAGCCTGGGCAACAGAGTGAGACTGTCTCAAAAAAAGAAAAAAAAGTGTAGCTGTTAACAGCTCCAGTAGACATAACCAAATGTAAATTTCACTTCAAAGGCAATTTTGCTACAAGTGTACTTCAAGAGTTCTCTTAGTTGGTTCAAGCAGTGGCTGCCCAAGGGAGTGCCTAGCCACTGGGGTGAGAGAAGAAATATTACAATTTATATATATATATATATATATATATATATATATTTAATCTAAAAACATTTAAACTTTGCCAATATTTAACATATAGAATAATGTTAACCATATATTTTGATGTTAGATGGTCAGACATTGTTTGGTGATGATGTATGATCAACATTTGGTGACTACTGAGATGAAGTGCTATGGTAATGAGGTGATGGGCATGGCTGTTTCCATTTGTAGGCCAGTGTATGTCATTCTGTCCTGAGCCAAAGGAAGGAACAGTTAGCCAACCATTTTGGAAATGCATGCCTTTGTTTACTTACAGGGTAATCCAAAACCCATGCATCATTTGGAGTATACCTATGAAAATTACAGATTTCTTTTTTCTAAGAATAATACATATACATTGTAGAAAATTTGAAAAGTAGAAGAAACAAAAAACCCTTTATTCCCTACTCCTGAAGATGGTCAAAGAGTACTAAAATCTTTTGTAGCAAAAGATACATTTTATTATCTTGTAATTTTTCTTTACAAATACATTATTTTTTGTTTCTCTATTTTTACATTTTTATTTTTTTTAAGAGAAAGACTCATGGAATTGTAAAGTTAGAAGGAGAAAGCCTTAGAATTCATGTTTAATACTTTCCATTTCCTAATGCCCCTAATCTAAATGTTTACAAATCTTATGGGTTCTTACCAGCTGTAACTTTCTATTTCTTTTTTCTTCCCATTGCATTGTCTTAGTTGAGACCCTGATTATCTCGTTCTTGTAGTACATCAATTCAAGGCCAGAGACATTGTCCTTTTAATCTTTGTAGTAGTTTGAGGAAGGGAAAAAGGAACTAATATTTAATAGGTATCTCTCATTAGCCTGCTACTATGCTAGATACTTAATATGCATTACATTTCATCCTTATAGTGTTATGATGAGGCTGGGAGGGAATGAATAACCCCATTTTGCAAATGAAGGGAATACTTTTAGGCAGATAAAAGGATGAATGTAAGGTCCTGCAGTAAGTAAATGGTAGGTTTTTAATCTGGCGCTGTTTGTTGCATACTGCTCTGAAAGACAGGCATGCAAGTGGTTACATTGCAATGCTGTGTGGTAAGTGAGTTCAGAAGCGTGAAGTTATAAAAGTTCAGAAAGCATGCCGGGAGAGTCACTATCTGCTAGAGGAGTTTTCCAAGACTATAGAGAGGAAGAGACTCAAAACGTCTTGAATGTAAGCTCTGCGAGGGCAGGGGCATTGTCTATTTTATTTACCACTGTGTTCCTGTCCCTGAAATGGTGCCTGGCACATGGTAAGTGCTTGATAATACTTTTAGTATTTGATCAGTCAGTGAATAGGTATTAATTGAATACAGGCATAGTCAGCAAAAGGTGCAAAAAGGCAGTTGTGAAAGATGTGGTGTTTAGGGAATATTCTGGTGGGACAGATAAATGCATCTGCCTGAATGATAGTAAGTCAATAACAGAGTCTTAGCATACTGAGGATAGCTTTTAAAAATCAATATGTATTGATTTCTACTATGTGGAAGAGAAATAATCCTAAAATGATGTGAGTAAAAAGTGAAGTAGGCATATATTTGTGAACTCAAATTGTTATGTTCTCTGTATAAAATGATATATGAGTTGAACTCATGGACTTATAAAAGATAAGAAGTTTGAAGTAGCTCCTGGTATTCTTATCCCTTAGAAGAAATATATGTGTCTATCTAGTGAGAAATCCACATACCTCCCTTTTTTTTCTTTCAGTGACACTGGTACAGTAGCTCCAGAAAAATGCTTATTTGGGGCAATGCTAAATATCGCAGCAGTTTTATGTAAGTAGTGAAAGTGATATTAATAATGATATTTAATAGCCAAATTGCTACAGTATTTTCTTCTTTCAACACTGTAGTGTTACTTGTTATACTTGAGAGTATGTTATCACTAAAACAATGGATCATAATTATGTTACTTTTAAAAGAAAAACACTTTTCTAGAAATGCTGACTTATGGGAATAAACCTTTAAAAAATATATATAGGATTATTCTACTATTCATTCAAATGGAAATTGTTAAATATAACCAAATACTTCTTGAGGATTTTAGTGGACTTCTTACGCAACCAGTAGGGAACAAAGGGTTATAGATGCAGCTGACCACAACTAACCCCAACTAAGTTTCTTTGGGATAAACAAAGAATAAAGTTGGAACCATGTTTTGATTTTGAGCAACATTCTATTTTTTTTTTTTTTTTTGACGGAGTCTCTGTCACCCAGGCTGGAGTGCAATGACACAATCTCGGCTCACTGCAACCTCCGCCTTCTGGGTTCAAGTGATTCTTCTGCTTCAGCCTACCGAGTAGCTGGGACCACAGGCACGTGCCACCACGCCTGGGTAATTCTTTTGTATTTTTAGTAGAGACGGGGTTTCACCATGTTGGCCAGGATGGTCTCGATCTCTTGACCTCGTGATCCACCCGCCTCGGCCTCCCAAAGTGCTGGGATTACAGGCGTGGGCTACTGCATCTTATTGAGCCAAGTTGTAATTTGAAATAAAATAATATGAGTGTGACACATACAAGCTTTTGAGATTTTTGCCTATGCCCATTTTATACATATTCTAGAACTAGTTACTTCTGATTCTGATGCTAATCACAAAAATATTTTGTGTTTTATATGACTCTAAGTATTTGTAAATATGAGACCCGTGGAAGGCAAATGGTTTGCTTAGTCACTGGAGACATCAGTAGTTCCATAATACAATCTTAAGGTTCTTAAACTTTCACAGCATGAGCCAGGCACACAGGTATGTGACTATAGTCCCAGCAATTTGGGAGGCTGAAATCAATGGATCAGTTGAGGTCAGGAGTTGGAATCTGGCCTGGGCAGTGTAGAGAGACCCCATGACTTAAAAGCAAAAACAAAACTACAGCTTTTTTATTTCTTTTTATTCTCTCTGATTAATTTTAAAAGGAAAATCTGTGGTGCTGGATAGCAGTGACCTTTGTGAACTCTTCATTGGCAACTGTATTTCTTAGTTATTTATCACTTTGTTGTTTTTTGGATTATCTTTTCCCAGGCATTGCTACCATTTATGTTCGTTATAAGCAAGTTCATGCTCTGAGTCCTGAAGAGAACCTTATCATCAAATTGAACAAGGCTGGCCTTATACTTGGAATACTGAGTTGCTTAGGACTTTCTGTTGTGGCAAACTTCCAGGTTTGTGTTTTAGCCCAGCATAGGTATTTTCCTTAAGTACATAAATATACATATAAAGGGAAACCTGAAGCATTCAGTTACATGCTATTGTTATTTCTTTACCTTAACAAAATAGAAATCACTTCTTTTAAATTCTTTGACCCTATTAGAAATAGCTATTTGTGCAATGAGAAAAAGTCATATTTAAAAATTTGAACAAATTGTTTTAACTTTTTTTAGGATCCACTAAATTCTAGTAATTCTAGTAATGAATTATTAGACTATTCATTACTACTTAGTTGGAGGTTACTTCAACTCAGTACTGAAACAAAATTAATATAAATTATAAGTGACACAATTATAGATTTTAAAAGTTTTTAATATGTCTAACAATTTATAGTCATTTACCTATTTTATCTACTGGTTTGGTGGGTATTTTCATTGATTGCCTGCATTTGTAGGTGTCCTGCCTTGTATATGAGGAAATAAAAGGAAGAACTGTAGCTCTTCTAGCTTTTTCTCAGGAAAAGATAATGTCAAATACTTAAAGTAGTGGTCAACCTTTATCAAATATTTTTCAGTTTTCCACAGAGAGAGCAGTAGGAAAGAAACATTGGGCCCAACTCTGAATAAAAGTAAAAGTGGGAATTTACAGTTGTGGAGCAGGGTGCAGTGGTTAGTGGATGGAAAATTACTAAGCTGGAAGCATAGGGGTTAAGGGATTCTGGTTAAACAGGCTTAGTTTGTTTTGCGTTGCTATGAAAGAAACTTCAGGCTGGATAATTTATAAGAAAAGGGGTTTATTTGGGTCATGGTTCTGCCGGCTGTTCAGGAAGCATGATGCCAGCATTTGGTTACGATGAGGAAACTTACACTTTTGATGGAAAGCAAAGGGGGAGCTGGCGTGTGCAGAACTCACATGGCAAGGGAGGAAGCAAGGGGTGGTGGTGCCAGGCTCTTTTTAACAACCAGCTCTCATAGGAGTGAATAGAGTGAGAACTCATTTACCACCCCCAAACCCCCATATTAATCTATTCATGAGGGATCCACCCCTGTGACCCAGACACCTCCCATTAGGCCCCATTTCCAACTTTGGGGATCAAATTGCAACTTGATATTTGGAGGAGTCAAATGTCAAAACCATAGCAGTGACCTAATAGGATTCTTGGTGAAGGCAGGCCAGGATGATTAGACATCACTTGAGGTGATAATTATATTTATAGTGAAGATGTGGAGGATGGCGGATTCTGGCTAAACTGACTTAACAACATTCTTGCTAAAATTGGGCAATGCAGAGATGAACATAGCAACCCAGAAGTCAGGACCTAGTTGACAAGAGAGTTCAAAGGAACCTAAGCTGGGGTTGGTGAAGGAGAGAATTTTTGTCACCTGACAAAAATTCATGTAATTTCATGTAATTCCACTGACATTCATGTTTGCTAGATATTGAGGTGCAGGGGGTTGTACACAAGTTGGAAGAAATGGACCCTGGAAAAAAATGTAGTTTTGCTGACGTTAATTCCCAGCAGCTAGTTTATACTATAAAAGGAGAACAACAATTTGAATGGACAACTAGCTAGCTGTCTGTACCACAAATAGAGTTCTGCCTTCCCTAATCAGTTTCTGTGGCTCATTGTTAAATGTTTTGGGGAATTTTAGTGTCACACTAAAAATGGTGATTCTCTGTTTCACTTGTCTCTTGGTCAATATAACAATGTTTCTCATTACTTTTACGGTAAAAATGAATCTTCAACATTTGTTTACACAGCCCAGCAAATTCCAGTAACAGTTCTTGATAGCACCCACACAAGCTGCCTTTCCACCTTTTATCTCACTTACTTAAGGTAGCCTATATACTTTATTGTTTTGCTTTTAGCTTTTATTCTAGTTTACCTTCACCACAAGAGTCCCTTTGGACTTGTAATTTTGAATTAAATTACTTTTTCTCTCTTGATAACATCTCTTCATGCAACTTTAGATGCCCTCTTCATCTTTCACTGATGGCTGTATTGCTGAGCACTGTTTATAAGCAGACCCTGTAGCATCACCCAAATATCAAACAGCTCTTACCTTTCTTTTTTTTTTTTTAATTAAAAAAAATTTTTTTTTCTTTTCTCACCGCTCTACTACTCAGGATCTCCCTCATTTCCAGAGTAAACCTTTACTATTTAATTAAAGTGGTGAGTGCACTGCTTCCTCCTCCACTTCCCCCTTTTCTTTTATGGGACAAACCCTAGGTGATTTATACAGGAAAAATTTTACAAAGTCAGGTCTATAAGGTTTGCCCTTGCAGGTATTGGCTTGGAAGAGAGGCTAGCACTATGTTTTAAATGGAGTTGGGACTTACTGGTTTTACTTCTTGAGGATTTTTTGAAGACATTCACTTCTTTTCATTTCTATCTTTACTTCCATCTTTATTGTCTTCTCAGGTAGTTTAGATTTCATCATCTCTCACCTGAGCTACTGGCCATAGCCTCCTCAATGGTTCCTGTGCATTCATTCTTACATTCCTTTAATCATTTCTTCATATTGCAGTAAAAGTGATCTTTTGGAAATGTAGATACATCTTACTTTGCTTCCCTGTGCCCTTGCTTAAAGCTCTACAGGTTTAAAAATTATGTGAAAGGAGATACAATCAAGAGAGAAAAAAATAATTTGCTAAACCACCAAACTGCCTAACTAACTCAAAGATCTTGTATGATCTGGCTTATTTCTACCTCTCAAGCCTAACTTTACATTATTCCCCTTCTTAATGTCTCCATTGTATATATCACTGGCCTTTTTGTGCTCCTTAAATAGCACAAGCGTATTTAACTCCCTTTCACATGCTGTTTTCCTCTATTTGGTATGCCATAATGCCTTTTATATCCATGGTGGTTTAAATTTATTATTTTTATTTCTTAGTTGATGTATTTCTTTATTAATTGGAAGCACAATGGTTTTGTTCACCATTGTATCTCCAGCACCTAGTTTAGTACTTAGGACAAACATGCTTTCGTTAATTGTTTAGTAACTTACTAAGAGGCTAAAGGAACTATGCAGGATTGGAAAAAATTCTCTTATTGCTATGGCTGCCTGCATTTAGAGAGATGCCTGATAATTGCTATAAGATGGTATTTGAAAAATCTAACTTAAAAAATAAAAATTGAATTTCTTTTTATACAAATTTGTATATGGTGTTCAGTGAAATAAATACATGGTAAGTGTCTTCACTATCTACTGAAGGAAATTTTTTTTCTTCTTACAAAATGTATCAAAGGAGAGTAGTAAGAGTTTAGTAAGCAGAATTATTAATTTTCTAGGTCTGCCATAATAAAATATCAAACTGGGTGACTGAGTAGAAATTTATTCTGTCAAAGTTCGGGAGTCCAGAAGTCTAAAATCAGGGTGTTGGTAGGGTTGATTCTCTACCGGGGGCTCAGAGGGAGAATCTGTTCCTGGCTTCTGGGGATTACCAGTAATCCTTGGTGTTCCTTGGCTTATGGGAGTGTAACTATATAAAACCAATCAAACTATAGCCAAGGAAGCATGTTTTAATTTCTTGAGTCTTTAAATTTATTTACAGTTAAATTGAATTTAAATGGAAACTCCCTATGCCCAGTACTGCAGTCCATTCCAATCTTTTCTTATTGTACTATGCTTTTTCTATGACCCTTATCACCACCAGATACACTGGAATTTCCGTATTTCTAAAGTTTATGTTTATTGTTTATGTACCTTTACTAAAGTCTGTGAGGGCTGGATTTTTGTCTGTTTTATTGTCTAGTGGATCTGAAGATTTAGAACAGTGCCTAGCACCTAATAGGCACCAAGTAAACATAATTATTAAGTGAAGAAAATAATAAATAATTCATATGATATTTTCAGTGGTAGTATATGAAATAGTTTGGTTTTACTCTAATCCTCAGGTTTATGCTGAGTATTAGGAGAGAAAATTACTTCAGAAAGTAATTTGTAGAACTGGCTGAGCTTCTCTACTTAGTGAATGTCCTATTGAAATCTCTGGCTTGTGCTTTTAAATGTTGTGTTGCCAATGTGTTCTGGGTTTCTTTTGTTGACTTATTTCTTTCTCTCTCTCAGAAAACAGCCCTTTTTGCTGCACATGTAAGTGGAGCTGTGCTCACCTTTAGTATGGGCTCATTGTATATGTTTGTTCAGACCATCCTTTCCTACAAAATGCAGCCTAAAATCCATGGCAAACAAGTCTTCTGGATCAGACTATTGTTGGCTATCTGGTGTGGAGTAAGTGCATTTAGCAGTATCCTTCACAGTACAGTGTGGCTATACTTGGAAGGGAACTGAATGACAAAATTTAAGTGAACACTATTGGTGCATTGTAAGAACTTTTTTTTTTTTTTTTTTTGGTAGGAGAGATTCTTAGGTTCACAATCCTAAACTAAAGGTTTTAAAATATGAAATTCAGATTGTACACAGTACCTCAGTAATTGAGCTAGGAACAAAAAACTGTTTAGCCTGATCATATTCACTTCATAGAAATGAAGGATGAGTAAAGGTCCTCTCTGAGAACTATTATCTAGTTAAAGATTATGACAGAACTGCTAGTTTTCTGAACAAAGAGATGGGAATTGACTGTGAGAACCATATCGTTGTGACCCTCAGAGCACATTTTTAGTTTACAGTCCACTGCTGTGTAACATTCAGTCTTTAAGAAAATGGGTTCAGACCTTAGCAATAAATATGTGAGTAATCCTTTTAGACTTTAAAGTGATTTTCATTCTTCTCTGAGATTCTTCCTTGACTTGTGTTTTTATAGTGCTGATTTGCTCATCAGTTTTGCACAGTGGCAATTTTGGGACTGATTTAGAACAGAAACTCCATTGGAACCCTGAGGACAAAGTAAGAACTTACAGTCTATAAAACTTAGTTTTATATTAAAGATAATTATTTTGGTTAATCTTGATGTATTTTTCATTTCATCAGTAACAATGAAAGTCTTCTGGTAGAATAATCAGGTCTGTATTAGGATTATTTTCTAGATATGGTAGGGTTTATGTAGAATCATCCATATTCTCCTGTCACCTGTGATATGTAGATATTATCAAAATATGAAGAGCATTGTGGTGGCAAAAGAGTTTTCTGAGAAATTGACTCAGAAAACTATACCTAAATATGGGTATAGTATATAATATACCCAACTGAGATTATTTGTTTTTTGAATACTTGTTTTCTGAATTGAAAAGATGTATTCTTCCACTTTTTGTTATCTGGAAATTGATTATGGACTCTGCATTTAGGTTTCAATATAGTGGATATCTGAATGGATAGCATCTTGGACCCTGAGAATAAAGGAGGAGGGACATATACGAAATAATAACATGAATTCATCTGTTTTCACAAACCACCTGGTGGTGTTTTAAGTAATATTTTAAGAATTAGTCCCAAATTGGACATGTTTGTGAAAATGAATGAATGAAATAACTTACTGGATTTTCCCAATTGTAACCCATATACAATTCAATATCATAAATATAGCACTTACTAAGTTTATTCTGAGTATTGTCAAACTTGTCTTAGTCACATATTATGAATCATATGGCTTTGGGAAAGGCAGTAGTAATTTCTCGATTGTAGAGTAAAAATGATCCTGTTCTGTTTTAGCTCTTTAAGTGGAAATTTTATTTGCCCCCAGTGAAACAAAGTGTCATTTAGGAGGACTGCCTAATGCTGACTCTTTAATTCTAGAGATATGATATGCCTGGTAAGTCAAGAGTTGATTTTCGGAAGCCAGATTATTTTATAAGAGTTGTGTGTTTTTTTATTTAAAAATAGTATATAGATCATTTAAATGAAATTTCACAAAACTATTCTTTTTTTCCCCCTTTCACTCAGGGTTATGTGCTTCACATGATCACTACAGCAGCAGAATGGTCTATGTCATTTTCCTTCTTTGGTTTTTTCCTGACTTATATTCGTGATTTTCAGGTAAGAAAATACAGTGTTAGACTTATGCACTCAGACTTCCTTCAGGTGGACTAAGAGAACTTCCCATAGACAACTCTCCAGCCTTTTTGAAAATTAACTGTTTATGATTTGGTACCATAAACAAGTGATGTAACTTTTCAGGTAAATTGTTTCTGTGTTTAAAGAAGTAGTGAATTGCTAGCAAGATTTAGCCTTGAAAATGGGGCTATAAAATACATTTCAGAAATTCTTACATAGAATTTTTTTATGGATTCTGAGTACCTTTACATAGTTCATTCACAATATTTGGTTTTACTGATTCTTGTAGAAACCGAAGAAAAACAAGGAACTTTATGAATAGAGAAGCTTGGTTTTTCCAGATTTTAATTGGTACTAAAGGAAATTCCTTTGACAGTAGATCTCACTCTTATTACCATTAGAATTGACTCACATTTGTAATCACAAGGTAGTCTATAGAACATATTGAAGAAGTGATCTCTCTTTAAGGAGTAAACTTCTCTATATAATTTTCTTTTCTGTTCCAGAAAATTTCTTTACGGGTGGAAGCCAATTTACATGGATTAACCCTCTATGACACTGCACCTTGCCCTATTAACAATGAGCGAACACGGCTACTTTCCAGAGATATTTGATGAAAAGATAAAATATTTCTGTAATGATTATGATTCTCAGGGATTGGGGAAAGGTTCACGGAAGTTGCTTATTCTGCTCTGAAATTTTCAACCAGTTAATCAAGGCTGACAGTAACATTGATGAATACTGATGATCAGGAAACACGAAACAAGCCATTTGATAGGTTATTTTAAAGGGTATCATCAAGAAGACTATTAAAAACACTTATACCTATACTTTTTTATCCCAGAAAATAAAGTCGAAGGACTGTGATATCATAGTTTTTTATACCTTATTTAAGAGAAAAAAACAACCTGACATGCACCAAGCAGTCTGCACAGCCCAGCATTTCAGGTTTTGTAAATCATTGCAGATCATGTTTTGTTGGGAGCACTTTTATAAGAGACATTTTCCATGACTAAATAATCAGCATTGGTCAGTAAATCCTTTAGAATTGGGTTTTGAAATGGAAGTTTTATCATATTAAATCATTTTGTATAGTCTTAAATTTTTTGTTGTTGTTCTGAAATCTACCTGTAAAGGAAAGTATGTCTGGATTCATGTGAGCCCTTTCATGGCCTAAGTTTTGCCCAAGAAATTTTGTAGGTAATGATTTATTATTTTTTTTTTTCTGGCCGCAATGCCAGATCCTAAGCTAATTGTTCTATAATACACATGCTTGCAGTAATTTCATGAAGTTTAGTCTCTAGTGTGAGACTTTAATCACCAGGGAAGGAGAGAGGTACCTATAGGTAAATTTACTTTAGTCACATTTTATATAAAACAAAGGTGAGTATTCATGTAATATTGAGAAGTATGGGAATAACAGCAGATATGATTAATATCAAACAAAAGTCATAACTGTAGTCAAGAGCTTCTTAGATTTTTATTTGTAGCAAGTTATAATTAGTTGTAAAAGTAGTCTTGTATGGGTAAATATTGAGCCTTTTTAATAGAATGTAACCTTTGTAGAGCTGAAATTCTAAAGAACAAAATTGGCAATCCAATTAAAATAGATGCAAAATAATTGTGATACATGCATCTACAAAAACATTTTTCTCATTTTTTCTGGTTATGCAAATGATTGGATTGTTTCTCTTTGGACCTCTGTATGTACAGGTAAAGAATAGTTTACAGATCCCTGCTGAAATTAAAAAGAAAAAAATGCTCATTTGGAAAGTGCCCAGTGATGAACTGGTTTGCCAAATAATCTTTGAAGAAGATTAATCAGGTTTATCTTTTTAGAAGAGATGGTTCCCTGGCTAGAAGAAAAGATGGTGAGGAAACATTTAAACTGTCAAGTGGAGCAATTCAAAGAAAAATGCTTATATGGTGGGCCAGGTGCCGTGGCTCATGCCTGTAATCTCAGCACTTTGGGAGACCTAGGCGGGCAGATCACCTGAGGTCAGGAGTTGAAGACCACCCTGGACAACATGGTGAAACCCCGTCCCTACTAAAAATACAAAAAATTAGCTGGGCATGGTGTCAGCTGCCTGTAATCCCAGCTACTTGGGAGGCTGAGAGAGGTGAATCACTTGAACCCAGGAGGTGGAGGTTGCTATGAGCTGAGATTGCGCCATTACACTCTAGCCTGGGCAACAAGAGTGGAACTTCATCTCAAAAAAAAAAAAAAAAAAAAAAAAAAAAAAAAAAAAAAAAAAAAAAAAAAAAAAAAAAAAGAAAAATGCTTATGTATTGGAGACCTCAATTATAAATTAGTTGCTAGATACAAGAATCAATAAATAATATTTTTGAAGTCTTCTGGACTAGTAAGACAGAAATGGAATAAAATACTATGCCTATATTAAACAGCAGCAAACCTAGGAGACATTTCCATGAGAATTGACTTACTAAATGCTGACATTGCTAGAAATAATTTGGTTACAAACCATAAAAAAGTATCATGCCTTTGAAAATCATGGTGTAACACGTCTGCAAAATGTCATTTAGTCCTGATTCCTATGTCAAGGAAACTGTTAGTTATGAAGCATCGTAGTGTGGGGAGAAGGAAATTGATAGAATCAAAGTTTATAAAATTATAAAATTTGTATGTGGAAGGTGGCTCAGGGAAAAACATGGACTTTGTTCATTCCTAGAACATGAGCCTTAATGATACATACCAATGCATTAAAGAAATTGTTTTAAGACAAAAAAACTTTGATAATATTGGATTCCATTAGTTAACTTTTACCCTTAGAAATAACATAGGCTAAAAATGTTCATACAGTTGGCTTACATTATCCATGGCTTAGCTTTCTGCATTTTCAGTTGTTTGCAGTCAACCATGGTCTGAAAATATTAAAATAATTTCAGAAATAAACAATTCGTAAATTTTAAATTGCAGGCTCTTCAGAGTAGTGTGATGAAATCTTGTTGCCCTCCGGCCCAGAATGTAAATCGTCTCTTTTTTCTACATATCTATGCTGTAGACACTGCCCATTCATTAGTCACTTCGTAGCCCTCTGAGTTATCAGATGGACTATTGCAGTATCTCAGTGCTTGTGTTCAGGTAACCCATATTTTACTTAATGCCCCAAAGCACAAGAGTAGTATGCTGGCATATTTATTATAATTGTTCTGTTTTATTAGTTATTGTTGTTCATGTCTTACTATACCTAATATATATATTAAACTTTATCATAGTTATATATATATATATTAAACTTTATCATATGTATGTATGTATCTATAGGGAAAAACACTATATAGAGGGCTTAGTACTATCTGTGGTTTCATACATCCATTGGAGGTCTTGGAATATATCCCTACTGATAAGGGGAGACTACTATAGGTTTGTGGAGGGATTACAAGTAAAGAGAATTTGGAATGTGTGTTCAACCCTAACCATGATGCTGAAGTGATGGAAGACAGTTCTCACCTCAAAATATACCTTACCTCCATTGTCAGATACAGTCGCTTGATTGAACAGTTAAGGCATTTCTCTTTAATTCCATCAACATTTTTGAGTTGAATGTTTAACTTTTAAAGTAAGATGTTTTAAGCTAACAAAATTGGCAAATACTGTGAACCAATACTGAAAAATGTATTTCCTTTTTGTCCTGGGTATACAGCAAGACTACATTTCCTTGTCTCACATGCAATTAGATGTAGGCGCAAAACTGAATATTAGAAGGTGGAGTGGATGTATTTGCTATTTTTATATCAAGATTTTGAGAATTCATAATGCTTTCTCCCAGATTTTTCTCTTTGTACCAATTGAATATTGATTACAAGCTTGTAAGAGATGGTGGAATCAGCCAGGCATGGTGGTTCATACCTGTAATCCCAGCCCTTTGGGAGGCCAAGGTGGGCGGATCACCTGAGCTCAGGAGTTCAAGACCAGCCTAACCAACATGGTGAAACCCTGTTCCTACAAAAATACAAAAATTAGTCAGGTGTGGTGGCACTTGCCTGTAATCCCAGCTACTTGGGAGGCTGAGGCGGAAGAATCACTTGAACCCAGGAGGTGGAGGCTGCAGTGAGCTGAGATCGTGCCATTGCACACTACAGCCTGGGTGACAGAGTGAGACTTCGTCTCAAAAAAAAAAAAAAAAAAAATGTGGTGGAATCAAGTTAGAAGGACCCTGAACTAGTCTACTTTTAATAAGATTTTAGAAAATCAAACTCAAAATCTGATATAATTTAGGAACTTCATTTACATTCATCCAAGTTACTAAGATTATATTGTATTTTGTAGTAAGATATCATATATTTTTAACTGCTCAATGAATTTGTAAAAGAGGAAGATAACTTTTATCTTTCATTGTCCAATAGAGACTAGCTGCAAAATGAAAGGAAATAGTGGCTTGTTAGTACCTTTGTAAGTCTAGTGTTGTAAATCTTCTTGGTTTTAAACAACCAGTGTGCTGATTTTAGAAAAGGTGTGCTCATTTATTAAGAAGCTAAGAAAAATAACAGACCTCACTCTGAGGCATTATGGTCCAAGAACTGTGTCCTCCAAAGGGCATGATAATATGACTGAGAGTTCACCTGAGGCACAGAAAGCCAAGGACATGAATAGATTATAAGGAAAATGCCCCAGAAATTTTAAAATAAACTACTATGATTAGTGTAAAGAAAAATCTGTTCTTTCAAAAACTGGCAGCTCAGCTGAAAAGCAAAACGAAACAACAACAACAAAAAAACCCACTAGAATCTCACCAGTGCTCATATCCCAATTTCTGTTATAAGAAAATCTTGTCTATGCACTCAGTATTTGAAAGGGCCAGTCACAGTGGTTCATACCTGTAATTCCAGTGCTTTGGGAGGCCAAGGCAGGAGGATTGCTTGAGGCCAGGAGTTAGAGACGAGCCTGGGCAACATAGCAAGACTTGCATCTCTACAAAAAAATATTTAAAATTATCTGGACATGACGGTGTATGCACGTTGTCCCAGCTACCTGGGAGGCTGAGGCAGGAGGATCACTTAGCCCAGGGTTATGATCACACCACTGCACTCCAGTCTGGACAACAAAGTGAGACCTAGTTTCATATATATGTATGTGTGTGTGTATATAATTATATATATATATAATACAATTTTATATATGTAATTGAAAGGAGGGAGGAAGTTAATCTACAGCTGCAACAAAGCCCAGCTGCTCTCAACCATATATCAGATTGATTCAGTGTCATACATACTCTGAACCTAACAAAAGGAGCATGCTGTTTTCTGGTGGTAACTATTATTTTCATACTTACTGTCCTTTTGTAAAAGTCTACAGCACACAGTTAAAAAAAAAATGCAAAGGAGAAAAAAAGTTTGATCCAGAGAGCAATCAGTCAATAGAAGCCAATTGAGATTATCCAGATGTTTACCTTATCAGAGGGTAATGATGATGATAAACATGCCTAAAGATCTAGTAAAACAAAGTAGAAAACATACATGAAGAGATAGAGAATTTCAGCGAAATATGGAAACAACAGCAAAACACAGAAATCTAGAAATGAATATGATGTAAGAGTACACATAAAGGAAAAGATCTTATTAATAAACAAAGCAATTCAAAGTATACCAATGGAAAAGCAAAGAGAAAATGGAGTAAAATTGTAGAGTGTCTCAGGTTTGAAGGAAAGAGAAATGGCCTACCATCCTTGTAATTGAGTCTCAGAAAGGGGAGATTGAAAGGATGGTACAGAACAAATATGTGAAGAGATATTTACTAAAAACTTTTTCAAAGTTGATGGAAATTAACACACAAAATGAAGTTGAAAGTGAGTTTTTTGAAATAAGATTGATAAACACCTAGTAAGACATATATACTGGGCTGAATAATATCCCTCTAAAATTTGTGTTCACCTGAAACTTCAGATGTGACCTTATTTCAAAATAGGGTCTTTGCAGATGTAATTAGTTATGATAAAATCATACTAGGTAGGGTGGGCCCTAAATTCAATGGCTACTTTCCTTATAAGAAGGCCTTGCAAAGATAGAAAGTCCATGTGAAAATGAAGGCGGACATTGGAGTGATGCAACTTTAAGCCAAAGATTGTCTGCAACCAAAGTAAGGAAGAGGCAAAGAAGACAGCTCTAGAGCCTTCAGAGGGAACCTTGAGTTTCAGACTTCTAGTCTACACAACTGTGAGAGAATAAATTTCTGTTGTTATCAAGCCACCTAGTTTACGATATGTTATAGCAGCCTAGGAAACTAAAACTGATCAAATTAAAAAGAGGAAGCACAAATTATTAATGGGGAGAATAAAAAGGAAGACATAATTAACATTAAAGATAAGCGCATGTTATGAACCACTTTATGCCAATAAATTCAATAACTTGGATGACATGGACAAATGCCTTTTGAAACACAACTTGTCAAAAACAATACAAAATATGAAAATATCTCCATATTTACAAAAGCAGTGAATTGATCATCATAAATGTTGCCAAAAAGAAAACAATTCCTGATTGCTCCAGTGGAGAATTATATCAAATGTGTAGGTTAGAGATAATATTAAACTGTACACAGCTTCTTTCAAACATTAGATAATAGAACAATTTTGAGTTTGTTTTATGAGACCAATATAACCCTTGTATTAGTCCATTCTCCCATTGCTATAAAGAAGTAACTAGACTAGGTAATTTGTAGAGAAAAGAGGTTTAATTGGCTCATGATTCTGCGGGCTGTACAGGAAGCATAGAAGCATCTGCTTCTGAGGAAGCTTCAGGAAACTTACAATCATGGCAGAAGACGGAGGGGAAACAGGTATGTCTTAATGGCTGTAGCAGGAGGAAGAGAGAGAGGGGGGAAAGTGCTGCACACTCTTAACCAGATCTCATGAGAACTCTGTCTCAAGAACAGCACCAAAGGAATGGTGCTGAACCGTTTATGAAGGATCCACCCCTGTGATCCAGTCATCTCCCACCAGGACCTGCCTCCAACACTGGAGATTACAATTGAGTATGAGACTTAGATAGGGACACAAATCCAAACCATATCAACCCCAGTACAAAACTTGACAAAATAGTGCAATAAAAGAAAATCAAAAATCAGTATTCCATGTGAACATGGATGCAAAAATACTTAAGATAAAATAAAATAGAATTTAGTAATGTAAAAGGTTGTATATATGTGAGGTTTAACCTAGCAATATAATTCACCACATAGCAAGATGAGAAAAACCATGTGATTATCAGCAGATACAAAAAAGTAATTTGGTAATTGATAATATGCATTTCTTTCTTTTTCTTTTTCTTTTTTTCTTTTTTGTTGCCCAGGCTGGAGTGCAATGGTGTGATCTCAGCTCACTGCAACCTCTGCCTCCTAGGTTCAAGTGATTCTCCTAACTCATCCTCCCAAGTAGCTGGGATTACAGGCATGCGCCACCACGCCTAGCTAATTTTTTGTGTTTTTAGAAGAGACAGGGTTTCTCCATGTTGGACAGGCTAGCCTCAAACTCCCAACCTCAGGTGATCTGCCTGCCTCAGCCTCCCAAAGTGCTGGGGTTACAGGCGTGAGCCACTGCACCCAGCTGATAATATGCATTTCTATGTTAACAACGAATAATTGGAAAATGAAACATAAAATATATACAGTAGCATAAAACAGCCATATATCTAGGAACTATTCAGTGACACACATGTAAGACTTTTACACCGAAGTTGCAAAACATTGATGAGAAGAAACTTAAAGTACCTAAATAAATGGAAAGGTATGTCACTACATGTATTGGAGGACTCAATATTGTTAACGATTTTCAATTTCTGTTTGGTGATTTATGGAGTCAATGTAACCCCTAGCAAAATTCTAGCAGTATATTTTAAATAAATTGACAAGTTGTTTCTAAAATCTGAAAATTCAAAACATTTAGAATAGCCAAAGCAATCTTGAAACAGGTGGAGGACTTATTGTATCTGTTTTGAAGATGTATTATCATGTTACAGTAAAAGAGATAATATAGTGTTAACAGGATAGACAGCAATAGCACAGTAGAGTCCTGAAACAGACAAATGCAATAGTCAATTGATCATCTTTTTTAAAAACATGACTTGGAATTTGTATACATTTCTCATAGTCACTCTGAAAAATTGAGTTTTTTTTTTTAAAGAACTATAAATCTAGAATTACCAAATTAACTGCAATTCCATAGGATAGTTTTTTACCTATGAGAAATGAAAACGGAAATTCACACCAAGACATGTACCTGAAATTTTATAGCAACCTTATTCATAATAACCCCAACCTGGGAATAAGTGTTCCAGAAAAGATTAGTAGATATATACATTATGCTATATTCATGGAATTAAATGCTAATCAATAAAAGGAAAGAAAGAACATGCAAAAACATGGATGCAAGTGGAGAAAGATGGCCAAATAGAACCCTCCAGCAATTGTTCACCCTGCAGGAATGTCAAACTGAACAACTATCCAAGCAAGAAAGCACCTTTATAAGAACCAAAAATTCAAGTGAGGGGTCACCAGTACCTCACCAGCAATAATTGAGGAGGGGGATCACAGTTTTAGCATAATAACAAGGAATGCATTGAAGAGGGTAGGAAGAATGGTCTCACATTGCCTGCAACACTGCTATCCCAGACTCAGGCAGCATAGCAAGAAGAGAGAATCTCTGCTTGGGGGAGAGTGATGTGAGTGGAGTTTTGCTTTATAACTCAGTGCTGCCTTGTTATAATGAAACAACACTAGGGAGAATTCTACCAATGCCCATGGAGGGAGCACTTAAAATATCCCTGGGCTAGAGGAGAATTCACCACCCAAGCAGCAGGAACCCCAGACAATCTGCTTTGCACCAACTGACTAAAGTTCCCTGAGGCCCTGAATAAATTTCTCTGACAGCTAGGCCATGTCAATTGCAGTTCTGAGCAAGCCCTGGTGCTGCACTGGTTTCAGAGGCTGTTTGCTTGGGCTTGACTCAGCAAGGCGCAAGCTGCAGTGACCGTAGGAGTATATGTATCACCTGTTCTCCAACTCCAGGCAGTGCAGCACAGGAAACAGGCTTCTGCTTTGGGAAAGGAGAGTGGCAGCCCAGCCTCAGTAAAATAAAGCACTGGCAGAAATCTTGAAGCTTCTGATGCCAGACCATTGTTCCTGGATGGTGTCTACACTCATCTGAGGCCAGAAGAGAATCTGCTGCCTTGGTGGTACCAAAGTCCCACCATGCTTCACCATCCTTTGACTAAATTATCCTTCAGTTTTGAATAAAATTCGATGGCAGTCAGACAGTAGCACTTCTGGCCTTGCACAAACCCAGGTACTGTGCTGGTTTGGCAGACTGGACCTTGATTGTGATCCATTGCAATATCAGCTGTGGTGGCTCTGACGGTGCTTGCATTAACACTCCTTCAACACTAAGAAGCCAGGCCTAGAGAGGGACTCATTTGGCTTGAAGGAAAGAGGGAAGAGAGTGAAGGATTTCCCTGGAAACCCAAGGAATTCTCCCACACCTCTAAATGTGTTAGGGCGAGGCATCAGCAAGTGTTATAGCATACTTAGGTTTAGGGCACCCTGTACTGCTGAAGTGGCTGCAATTAACAACAGCCACTTTGAACTCTGGGAGAGCCCTCTGAAAAAGGAGTTACAAGCAAGGTCAGACTGCGAAGACTGGAAGAAATACTTAAATCTGCAATGCATGCCCAGACATTTAGGAATGTCCAAAAGCATCACATTCACCCAGGAAAATATGATCTCACCAAATATACTAAATGCACCAGTGATCAATCCTAGAGTGACAGAGATATGTGACCTTCCAGACTGAGAATTCAATATACATTTCTGGGAGGGGTGGAGCTCAGTGAACTACAGTAAAACAGAAGAAAATAAGGTTTCTTTCAGAAAAATTTAACAAAGTTTTAAATAATTATTAAAAGCTAAACAAATCTTGGAGCCAAAAATTTAATTGACCATTAGAAAAATGTATCTGTGTCTCAACAGCAGAATTGATCAAACAGAAGAGAAAATTAATGAGCTCAAAGACAGGCTATTTGAAAATACACAGAGGAGAGAAAAGTAGAATAGAAAGAAGCATGTTTATAAGATGTAGAAAAGAGTCTCAAAAAGCAAATACAAAGTTATTGGCCATAAAGAGGATGTAGAGAAAGCAATTGTGGTAGAAAGTTTATTCAGACATAATAGAGAACTTTCCAAACCTAGAAAAAGATATGAATATCCAGATACAAAAAATCAGAGAACACCAAGAGAATTAAACCTAAATAAGAATACCACAAGGCATATAATCAAACTCTGAAAGATCAGGGACAAAAAAAAGGGATCCTAAAATAATGTATAAGGGAGCTGCTATACATCTGGAAGCAGACTTAGCAGAAACCTTGTCAGAAGGAAGTGGGAAGACATTATTTAAAGTGCTGAAGGACAACAAAAAAAACTTCCATTGAGAATACTGTATCCAGCAAAGCTATCTTTCTTCTTTTTTAAAAAATTTATTTATTTTACTTTAGGTGCATACTATACCTGGCATTTCTCCCCATGTTATCCCTCCCCACCCCCCATTGTCTCTCCTCTACCCCCCCAACTGTCCCCTGTGTGTATGCTCCTCTCCCTGAGTCCACATGTTCTCATTGTTCAACACCCACCTATAAGTGAGAACATACAGTGCTTGGCTTTCTGTTCTTGGGTCAGTTTGCTGGGAATGATGGTTTTCAGATTCATCCAAGTCCCTACAAAGGACACAAACTCATCGTTTTTTATGGCTGCGTAGTATTCCATGGTGTATATGTACCACATTTTCTTTGTCCAGTCTATCATTGATGGGCATTTGGGTTGGTTCCAGGTCATTGCTATTGTACACAGGGCTGCAATGAACATACATGTGCATGTGTGTTTATAGTAGAACGATTTATAGTTCTTTGGGTATATACCCAATAGTGAGATTGCTGGGTCAAATGGAATTTCTATTTCTAGATCCTTGAGAAATTGCCACACTCTCTTCCACAATGGTTGAACTAATTTACACTCCCACCAACTGTGTAAGAGTGTTCCTATTTCTCCACATCCTCTCCAGCATCTGTTGTCTCCCGATTTTTTAATGATCACCATTCTAACTGGTGTGAGATGATATCTTAGTGTGGTTTTGATTTGCATTTCTCTAATGACCAGTGATGAGCATTTTTTCATATGTTTGTTGGCCTCATATATGTCCTCTTTTGAAAAGTGTCTGTTCATATCCTTCACCCACTTTTGAATGGGGTTGTTTTTTTCTTGTATATCTGTTTTAGTTCTTTGTAAATTCTGGATATTAGCCTTTTGTCAGATGGGTAGATGGCAAAAATTTTTTCCCATTCTGCTGGTTGCTGATTCACTCTAATGATGGTTTCTTTTGCTGTACAGAAGCTCTGGAGTTTAATTAGATCCCATTGCTCTATCCTGGCTTTTATTGCTATTGCTTTTGGTGTTTTAGTCATGTAGTCCTTGCCTATGCGTATGTCCTGGATGGTTTTGCCTATGTTTTCTTCTAGTGTTTTTATGGTGTTAGGTTTTATGTTTAAATCTTTGATCCGTCTGGAGTTAATTTTAGTGTAAGGTGACAGGTAGGGGTCCAGTTTCTGCTTTCTGCACATTGCTAGCCAGTTTTCCCAATGCCATTTATTAAACATGGAGTCCTTTCCCCATTGCTTGTTTTTGCTGGGCTTATCAAAGATCAGATGGTTGTAGATGTGTGGTGTTTCTTCTGGGGTCTCTGTTCTGTTCCATTGGTGTATGTCTCTGTTTTGGTATCAGTACCATGTTGTTTTGATTACTGTAGCCTTGTAGTATAAGTTGAAGTCTGGCAGTGTGATGCCTCCGGTTTTGTTCTTTTTGCTTAGGATTGTCTTGGCTATACGGGGACTCTTGTGATTCCATATGAAGTTTAAAGTGGTTTTTTCCAGTTCTGTGAAGAAGGTCATTGGTAGCTTGATGGGGATAGCATTGAATCTCTAGATTACTTTGGGCAGTATGGCCATTTTCACAATATTGATTCTTCCTAACCATGAACATGGAATGTTTCTTCATCTGTTTGTGTTCTCTCTTATTTCGTTGAGCAGTGATTTGTAGTTCTCCTTGAAGAGGTCCTTTACGTTCCTTGTTAGTTGTATTCCTAGGTATTTTATTCTCTTTGTAGCAATTGTGAATGTCAGTTCATTCTTGATTTGGCTCTCTCTAAGTCTGTTATTGGCGTATAGAAATGCTTGTGATTTTTGCACATTGATTTTGTATCCTGAGACTGCTGAAGTTGCTTATCAGTTTGAGAAGATTTTGGGCTGAGATTATAGGGTCTTCTAAATATACAATCATGTCATCTGCAAATAGAGACAATTTGACTTCCTCCTTTCCTCATCTAATACTCTTTATTTCTTTTTCTTGCCTGATTGCTCTGGCTAGAACTTCCAATACTGTGTTGAATAGGAGTGGTGAGAGAGGGCATCCTTGTCTAGTGCCTGATTTCAAAGGGAATTCTTCCAGCTTTTGCCCGTTCAGTATGATACTGGCTGTAGGTTTGTCATGTATAGCTTTTATTATTTTATGATACGTTCCATCAATACCTAGTTTGTTGAGAGTTTTTAGCATGAAGGGTTGTTGAATTTTATCAAAGGCCTAAAAATACAAAAATTAGCTGGGCGTGGTGGTGTGTGCCTGTAGTCTCAGCTACTCGGGAGGCTGAGGCAGGAGAATTGCTGGAACCCAGGAGGTGGAGGTTGCAGTGAGCCAAGATCGCGCCACTGCATTCCAGCCTGGTGCCTGGTGACAGAGCAAGACTCTGTCTCAAAAATAAATAAATAAATAAATAAATAAATAAAATAAAGAGTATTTGGAATGTTCCCAGCACAAAGAAATGATAAATGTTTTAAACGATGAATATCCTAATCACCCAGATTTAATTATAATGTATTATATGCTTATATCAAAAGTATTCATGAGAATTAAACGTTAAAAAATAAAATGAAATTTAAAAACATAATTAATGTAGCTAGAAATGACAGATATAATTTCATTTCTGTGATATTTTAGAAAAGGCAAAAATATCTCTAATTATACAAAGCAAAACAGTGTTAGTGCCTGGGAATGGGGCAAGTGACTGCAAAGGAAACTTTTAGAGTTTTGGACTGCTTTTCCTTCTTGATTGTGATAGTGCTTACATTTCTGTATTGTAAAAAAAATGTAATTCTTATGATAGATGCATTTTTTATGTGTTTTATTTTAATTCGTTTTGTGTTGAAATATAACAGTCTTCTAGAAGGCATCAAAGAGCTGCACAGATACTGGTCCATCATGGGGCCAAAGAAGTGAGCCTGCCATTGATACTGCTTTTTTCTCAACTTGTGGCAATGCCAGTTTTGAAAGCAGATGCTAAGAGGATGCAAAACCAGGCACCACTTTCAGAAGACTCATGGTACAATTACAAATGTTGAAATAATTGGGAAGGAGATGAGACTTCGGCAAACAAGCCCAACTTTCAGTTGCTACTTCTAACAAGCGTATGGCTGAAGTAGATGTATATTATTTCTTCATAGAGTACGAATTCCAGCTTCAGATATTATTTCTTGAATAAATCAATGTACTCCTGGATTTGTAGTTCCTGTAGCCCATCTGCCTAACGGAAGCATGAGTAGATTCTCTCTGGTGGAGGATAAAGTCATCTAGAGTTCATCTGTAAGTTTTTGCATTACATTGGACATTAAAGTATCTGGCAACCACTTGAGTATATGGGAAAACAAGACTTATAAATATACCAATAAACTATTTTATAACACAAGGAAACCCAAATAATGGAATTAACAAACATGGATGTTAAAATGAAATAACAAGACTGACAAATATGTTTTTCAGAGACTCAGAAATTGTAAAAAAGGAGAAAATGGATATTCTAGAAGTAAAATTTGGTAATTAAAATTAAGAAACTAGTGTATCCATTTGAAAACACATTAGACATAGAGGAAAGAGTGGTAGTATACTGAAAGGTTTAAGTGGAGTTGCAGAGAGACAAAAAATGATTTTAAGTGAAGCATGAGATGCATTGGCTAAAATGAAAAATACTATTGTGATTGGAGTGAAGGAGGATGGTGGAGACAGAATAGGATGAAACAGTACTTAAAGAAATACTGGCTAAAGAATGATACAAGACCAAAGAAAGAAATCTGAAAATTCAAAAAATGTTATAAAGTAATGTCAATCAAAGTCAATTATTCTTAGTTACATCATACAAAAATTACTAAAAATCAGTGTCAAGGAGAACTTCTTTAAAATAAGGGAAGAAGAGATACATTATCATTCAGAGAGGAAAATAAGACTCAAAAGTGATTTCCTAACAGAAATAGTAGAAAGTAGAAGGTAATGAAGGTAATGATTCAGTAAGAAAGCTAAAAGAACATATTGCCAACTTAATCTGTATGTCAAATCAACATATCGATTTGAAATATATACGAAGACATTTTTGGATCTAAAAATCCCAAGGGAGAGACAGGTCACGACAGAAGGCAGGACTAGATTGCAGCTCCATCTTGGATGGACAGAACAGCGTCCAGAGGCTCACACTGAATTTTAGTGCCAGATTGACTTCAAGAATGAATCAGCAATCCCGAAAGGACTCTCATACCCTCCGAAGGACGCAGACTGCTCCTGCAGGACCCATAAGACACTCCAGATCCTGTGAGTGCCCCAACTGTGGAAACGGGAAAGGGCAAGTCTCCTCTCCCAAATACACACATCCACTGGAGAAACTGAAGGTCTGTTTGCAGAAGTTTCCGACCTTACCTGGAGCTGAGTCAATTTAGAGAGCCCAGTGAAATACAGGAGTAAAGGAAGCAACAGAAATACCCTGGGAGCTTGCTGGGTCCCAAAGCAGGCCACTCCCATCTGGCACCACAGGAATCCATCAGGAGGGTGGCCAGAGGAGGAGGGAGTATAAGCACCACAGGGAGAAGGCAGTTTCCAGCTGAACTTTGTAATAATTTGAATGGATTGAGAAGTCTCCTGGCCAGAACTCATGGGAAGGTGTGAATCCAGCATGCAGACTCCACAGGCAGGGGAAGAACCAAGCCCTTTCGAAACTGGGAGGCAGGTAGCCTGGGGCAAGTTCTCAAGCCTGGCTTGCCTACTGCCTGGAAGCAGACTCAGGGCTGTTGGGGTAGCACAGTGGGAGTGAAACTGGCCCTTTGGTTTGCATGGAAGCTGGGTGAGGCCTGTGACTCCTGGCCTTCCCTTACTTCCCTGACAACTTGGATGACTCAGCAGAGGCAGCCATACTCCTCCTAGGTAACAACTTTATTGACCTGGGAACCTTGCTCCCATCCCCCACAGCAGTTGCAGCAAGATCTGCCCAAGGAGGGTCTGAGCTTAGACATGCCAAGCCCTGTCCCCACTTGTTGGTCCTTCCCTACTCACCCTGGTAGCTGAAGACAAAGAGCATATAATCTTGGGAGTTCTAGGGCCCCATCCACCATGAGTTTCTCTTCATACTGTCACAGCTGATGCTTTCTGGAAAGTGCCACTTCGTGGCAGGAGGCCAACAAGTACAAAAATAACAGCAAAGCTAAGAACCCTCTTGGAGTCCATTGCACCCCCCACTTGCTACCTCCACTGGAATAGGTCTTAGTGTCCATGACTGAGATACCCATAGATGGTTTACATCACAGGACTCTGTGGATAACCCCCACTACCAGCCCAGAGCTGGGTAGACTTGCTGGGTGACTAAACCCAGTATAGTTCTGCTCACAGGAAGCCACATCCATAGGAAAAAGGGGAAAAAGTGCTACATCAAGGGAACACCCTCTTGGACAAAAAGAATCTGAACAGCAGCCTTCAGCCCTAGGCCTTCTCTCTGACAGAGCCTACCCAAATGAGAAGGAACCAGAAAACTGACTCTGGTAATATGGCAAAGCAAGGCTCTTTAACACCTCCCAAAAATCACACTGGTTCACCAACAGTTGATCCAAATCAAGAAATGATTTACCCAAGAAAGAATTCAGGAGATGAGTTATTAAGCTAGTCAGGGAGGCACCAGAGAAAGGCAAAGCCCAATACAAGGAAATTCAAAAAGCAATACAAGAAATGAAGGGAGAAATATTCAAGGAAATAGCCGAAAGAATAATAAAAAATTCAGGAAACACTGGACACACTTGCAGAAATGGAAAATGCTCTGGAAAATCTCAGCAATAGAATTGAACAAGTAGAAGAAATTTGGACCTTGAAGACAAGATCTTTGAATTAACCCAATCCAACAAAGACAAAGAAAAAAGAATAGGAAAATATGAACAAAGCTTCCAAGAAATCCAAGATTATGTTAAATAAGCAAACCTAAGAATAATAGATGTTCCTAAGGAAGAAGAGAATTCTAGAAGCTTGGAAAACATATTTGGGGGAAACTTCTGTGGCCTTGCTAGAGACCTAGATATTTAAATACAGGAAGCACAAAGAATGCCTGGGAAATTCATTGCAAAATTGTCACCTAACTACATTGCCATGAGGTTATCCAAAGTTAAGATGAAGGAAAGAATCTTAAGAGCTGTGAGACAGAAGCACCGGAAAACCTATCAGATTAACAGCAGTTTTCTCAGAAGAAATCCTACAAGCAAGAAGGGATTGGGGCCCTATCTTCAGCTTCGTCAAACAAAACAATTACTAGCTAAGAATTTGGTGTCAAGGAAAACTAAGCATTATATATGAAGGAAAGATACAATCTTTTTCACATAATCAAATGCTGAGAGAAGTCACCACTGAAAAGCCACCACTACAAGAACTGCTGAAAGGAGCTCTAAATCTTGAAACAAATCCTGGCAACTCATCAGAGCAGAACATCCTTAAAGCATAAATCATATGGGACCTCTAAAACAATAACACAAGTTAAAAAGAAAAACAAACAAAAAAAAAAGTACACAGGCAACAAATAGTACAATGAATGCAATGGTACCCACCTAACATGTAAGGAGTCACATAGAGTAAAGGGGCGGAGAAAAGCATTTTATGCAAAAGGACACCAAAAGTAAGCAGGGGTAGTTATTCTTAAACAAAACAAACTTTAAAGCAACAGCAGTTAAGAGAGACAAAGAGGAACATTTTATAATGGTAAAAGGCCTTGTCCAACAGGAAAATACCTCAGTCCTAAACATATATGCACCTAACACTGGAGCTCCCAAACTTATAAAACAAATACTAATAGACCTAAGCAATGAAGTAGACAGCAACACAATAGTAGTGGGGACTTCAGTACTCCACTGACAGCACTACACAGGTCATCAAGACAGAAAGTCAGCAAAGAAACAATAGATTTAAACTATACCTTAGAACAAATGGACCTAAATATACATAGAACATTTCATCCAACAACCACAGAATACACATTCTATTCTACAACACATGGAACTTTCTCCAAGATAGTTCATATGATAGAACACGAAATGAAGAAAACTTAAATCATATCAAGCACTCTCTCAGACCACAGTGGAATAAAACTGGAAATCAGCTTCAAAAGGAGCCTTCAAAACCATGCAAATACATGAAAGTTAAATAACGTTTTCCTGAATGAGCATTGGGTGAAAAACAAAATCAAGATGGAAATTAAAAAATTCTTCAAACTGAACAACAATAATGACACAATCTATCAAAATCTCTGAGGTACAGCAAAGGTGGTGCTAAGAGGAAACTTCATAGCCCTAAGCAGCTACATCAGTAAGACTGAAAAAGCACAAATGGACAATCTAAGGTCACACTTCAAGGAACTAGAGAAAAAGAACAAACCAAATCCAAACACAGCAAAATAAAGGAACTAAGCAAGATCAGAGCAGAACTAAATGAAATTGAAACTAACAAACAAAATTCAAAGGATAAATGAAACAGAAACCTGGCTCTCTGAAAAAAATAAATAAAATGATTGTAAGACTAAACAAAGTAAGAGAAAATTCAAGTAACCTCATCATGAAATGAAACAGGAGGTATTACATCTGACACCACTGAAATACAAAAGTTTATTCAAGGCTACTATGAGCACCTTTACACACACAAACTAGAAAACCTAGAAGAGATGGATAAATTCCTGGAAAAATGCAACCCATCTTAGCTTAAATCAGGAAGGATTAGATACCCTGAACAGACCAATAACAAACAGTGAGATTGAAATGGTAATTTAAAAATTACCAACAGAAAAAGTCCAGGACCAGATGGATTCACAGCAGAATTCTACCAGGCATTCAAAGAATTGGTACCAATCCTTTGACACTATTCTACAAGATAGAGAAAGAAGGAACTCTCTGTAATTCATTCAGTGAAGCCAGCATCACTCTAATACCAAAACCAGAAAAGGACGTAATCAAAAAAGAAAACTACAGACTGATATCCTTGATGAAAATAGATGCTAAAATCCTTAACAAAAATACTAGCTAACTGAATCCAACAACATATCAAAAAGATAATCCACCATGATCAAGTAGGTTTTATACCAGGGATACAGGGATGGTTTAACATACAAGTTAATAAATGTGATACACCACATAAACAGAATTAAAAATAAAAATTGCACGATCATCTCAATAGATGCAGAAAAAGCATTCAACAAAATCCAGCATTTCTTTATGATTAAAACTCTCAGCAAAATCGGCATATACTTCAAGGAATATACCTCAATGTAATAAAAGCCATCTATGGCAAACCCATGGCCAATATTATACTAAATGGGGAAAAGTTGAAAGCATTCCCTCTGAAAACTGGAACAAGACAAGGATGCCCGCTTTCACCACTCCTCCTCAACATAGTACTGGAAGTCCTAGCCAGAGAAATCAGACAGGAGAAAGAAAGGGCATTCAAATTGGTAAAGAGAAAGTGAAACTGTCACTGTTTGCTGATGATATGATCATTTACCTTGGAAACCCTAAAGACTCCTCCAGAAAGCTCCCAGAACTGATAAAATAATTCACCAGAGTTTCCAGATACAAAATTAATACAGCTTTTCTATACACCAACAGTGACCAAGTGGAGAAGCAAATCAAGAACTCAACCCCTTTTACAATAGCTGCTGAAAAAATAAAAGACTTAGGAATATACCAAACCAAGGAGTCAAAAGACCAGGGAAAACTTCAACACACTGCTGAAAGAAATCATAGATGACACCAACAAATGGAAAGACATCTCATACTCATGGATGGGTAGAATAAATATTGTGAAAATGACCGTAATTCCAAAAGCAATCTACAAATTTAATGGAATGCCCGTCAAAATTCCACCATCTTTCTCCATAGAATTAGAAAAAACATTTTAAAATTCATATGGAACCAAAAAGAGCCTGCATATCCAAAGCAAGTCTAAACAAAAAGAACAAATCTAGAGGCATCACACTACCTGATTTCAAACTATACTGTAAGGCCATAGTCACCAAATCAGTATGGTACTGCTGTAAAAATAGGGCACCAATGGAATATTCTCTATTCTCTATTGAAGACAGAGAAAAAAGTTAAATGACAATGAGATATCACAGAGAAATTCTTTGGTATATTAAGCAAACAACTGGCACCATTCCTTAAAAATGTCAGTGTTGTAGATCATAAATGTATATTTCTGAGTATACTCTTTTAGACCATGGGAACCCAATGGTCCCACATCAACAACTTAAAATAGAATTTTCTATTAAAATAGAGAACCAAGAAATAAACCCAAATACAGCCAACTGAGCTTTGACAATACAAACAAAAATTTAGAGAGGGGAAGGACAGCCTTTTCAATAAACAGTGCTGGGATAATTGGCTTGCTGTATGTAGGAGAATGATACTGGATCCTCATCTCTTACCTTATACAAAAATCAACCCAAGATGGATGAAGGACTTAAATCTAAGACCTGAAGCTATAAAAATTCTAGAAAATAACATTGGAAAAATCCTTCTGGACATTGACTTAGGCAAGGATTTCATGACCAAGAACCGAAAAGCAAATGGAATAAAAACAAAGATAAATAGTTGGGATTTAATTAAACTAAAGAGCTTTCGCATGGCAAAAGGAGTATTCAGCAGAGTAAACATACAGCCCACAGAGAGGGAGAAAATCTTCACAATCTATACATCTGATAAAGACTAATATCCAGAATCTACAACAAACTCTAGTCAGAAAAAAACAACCCCATCAAAAAGTGAGCTAAGGATATGAATACACAATTCTCAAAAAAAAGATATACTAGCAGCCAAAAAACATATGAAAACATGCTCAGCATTGCTAATGATTAGGGAAATGCCAATCAAAACCACAATGCGATACCACCTTACTTCGCAAGAATGACCATAATTAAAAAATAAAAAAACAGTAGATGTTGGCATGGATGCAGTGATCAAGGAACACTTTTACACTGCTGGTGGGAATGTAAACTAGTACAGCCACTATGGAAAACAGTGTTGAGATTCCTTAGAGAACTAAAAGTAGAACTACCATTTGATCCAGCAATCCCACTACTGGATATCTACCCAGAGGAAAAGAAGTCATTATTCAAAAAAGACACTTGTACACATATGTTTATAGCAGCACAGTTTACAGTTCCAAAATCGTGGAACCAACCCAAATGCCCATCAATCAACGAGTGTATAATTGATATCTATATAGAGATATACATATCGATATATATACATATATACATATATATACATATATGTATATATATAAATACCAATATAGATATCCACATATATACACACATAATATATATATAGGTATACATATAAATATGCATATATGTATATCTATAGATATCGATATAGATATCCATATGTGTGTGTATATATATATACACATATACACATATATGGATATTCCATTGTTTGTGTGTGTATATATATATATGTGTGTGTGTATGTGTATATGTGTGTGTATATATATATACACACACACATATATACATACACACACACACACAAACACACACGATAGAATACTACTCAGCCATAAAAACATATGGATTAAACGTATTTTCAGTGACCTGAATGAGATTGAGACTATTATTCTAAGTGAAATAACTCAGGAATGGAAAACCAAGCATCATATGTTCTCACTGATATGTGGGAGCTTAACTATTAGGACGCAAAGGCATAAAAATGATACAGTGGACTTTGGGAACTTGGGAATGGTGTGGAAGGTGTTGAGGGAGAAAAGGCTACAAATATGGAGTAGTATATACTGCGTGGGGGATGTGGGCACCAAAGTCTCACAAATCACCGCTAAAGAACTCACTCATGTAACCAAATACCACCTATATCCCAATAACTTATGGAAAAATTTAAAAAATTTTATGCAAACTTAAAAAAAAAGAAAAATCCCAAGGACTTTTTACCATTATGTTTTCACAAAAGAAAACATTAAAGGAGGTTTTTCATTCAAAATAAAGAGAGATTCCAGAAGCAGTTTTGGAAATTGGAGAATAAAGAAAAACAGAATGGATGAATGCATGCATAGATCTAAATTTATTTGGACTGTATACAAGAAAAATAACATTACTATATTCTGTGTTCTAAAACACATATAATTAAAATATATGAAAAATTCACATAAATCAGGAGATAAGTAAATTGAATAAAAATGTTTTAAGTTCCCTTAATTGTTCAGAAAATTTACAGAATATTTTTGTTAATAGATTAAGGGGTGCATTATTGATGGTTGATCCCCAATCAGTACATTGAAACACTAATTCCCTGTGTGATAATATTAAGAGGTAGGGCCTTTGGGGAGCCTAATTAAATTAGATGAGATTATGAAGGTGCACTTCCCATGATGAGACTAGTACCCTAAAGAAATGGAGACACCAGAGCTTCCTGTTGTCCCACCGTGTGCAAATACAGCAAGAAGACAGCCATCTGCAAGCCAAGAGGAGAATCCTTACCAGAACTCAACCTTGCTGGCACCCTGACCTCTAGCTTCCCACCCTGTGAGAAGTAGGTGTTTGTTTTTTCAGCTACCCAATCTATGATATCCACTTTAACAGATTTTTAACTGATGAAAAATTAACACGTTCTCTGCTTTTTAAGAAGGAACTTATTTAAGAAGGAAGTAATTCATTCCCTTTTCAAGAGGTAAATTTATGTTTTTGGCAAATTTATACATCATTAGAAACACTTTAAAATATTTAATCAAAGATGTTATTTACTGAAGATCAAAATTATATAAGTTGTTGGGGGAACAGGATATTTACATAGTGCAAAAGGACTAGTGGACAGAATACTTGCCCATTGTAAATAGAAAACACAACTTTATATTGGAGAGGACTGGTGGTCACATTAACCAAGGGATCAAATTGGGATTCACTACTTTTGGGATAGATGGACACAATGTGTACCTCCTGTTGGAATACATGGCATCACCTGTGAAAGATTTTGCCAGAGGTGTTTAACCTGAAGGTAATGAAGTGTTTATACCAAATTTCACTTTACCAAAAATATTGACGATTGAGAAAAAGTTAAATGACAATGGGATATCACAGAAAAAACTATTTGGTATGTTAAGCAAAACAACTGGCGCCATTTCTTAAAAATGTTGATATTGGAGATCATAGACTCATATTTCTGAGTATAATCTTTTAGACCATGGGAGCCCAATGCTCCCACGTCAACAACTTTAAAAAATTCAAAAATTATGTTTTTGAAGAAATTGGAAAGTTGTTAAAACAGTGGATATTGAAACAATTGGAATTCCAGAAAGGGTGACCTTGTAATTGCCATTTTGTTCCCTGAGGGTTATTCACTGATTCTGGTCATGAACTGATCATGAGGTTTGTCTCACACAAAGAGACTCTATTAAGTAAATGGGACATAAACAAAACTTTTAACATCTCTTGCCTGAGATGGAACAACAGATTGGAAAAATGAGCTGCTTTATGTAGATACAATATTAGTTAATGATATGTCAAGCAGACAAAAAAGTACAGAATATTTTAGCATGTTTCATAAATGCAATAAAATTCTTACTTGAAAACACTATTTTTCTTCCATGTTCTTTGTCATTTCAAGAATGTAATATAAGTATAATCATAACCTTCCCCAGTGGTAGAGGTGGGGCCTTGTGGAAAGTGGGCCATGGGGGAAGATTCCTTGTGAATGGATTTGTTATGCCTTGGCAGCTTCCATGTGGTGGTGTCTGCAGGTGTGCAGAATGCAAGCATGTGCAAGAATGGTGGAGACTTGGTAGCTTCCACCTAGATTTCAGAGGATGTATCAGAAAGTCTGAATGTAAGATAGCCTCTACTGTGCCTCTTCTCAGCCTGTCTGTGGAGGGGTTCCAATCCCACATTTTCATTTCCCCAAGGAGCCAACACACAGAGTTCCCACTAGGGCACTGCCTAGTGAAGCTGTGGGAAGAGGATCACTTCCCTTTAGACTTGAGAATAATTAAGCACCAGCAACTTGCATCCTGAGCCTGGAAAAGCTGCAGGCACTCAATTCTAACCCTGTGGTGAGAGCAACCATAAGGGCTCCACCCTGTAAAGCCATAGGAACAGAGCTGCCCAAGGCTTTGGTAACTCACCTTTTGCACCAGAGTGCTCTGGATGTGGGACATAGAGTCAAGGATTCTATTAGAGCTTTAAAGTTTAATGTCTGCCCTGCTGAGTTTGGGACCTTTGTGGGACCTATTGCCCCTTTTATTTGGCCAATTTCTCCCTTTTTGAATGGGAATGCTTACCCAATGCCTGTACTACCATCGTATCGTGGGAGTAAAGAACTGAAATACCTGGTTTTTTACTTTACAAACTCATAGATGGAAGTAACTTGCCTCGAATCTCAGATGAGACTGGACTTTGGACTTTTGAGTTGATGCTGGAATGAGTTAAAACTTGGGGACTATTGGGAGTAGTCCTCCCCAGTGTGAGTTTGCACTGTGAAAAGGGCATGAGATTTGGGGAGGCCAGGGGTGGAATAATACAGTTTGGATGTTTGTCCCCTCCAAATCTCATGCTGAAATTTGATCACCAGTGTTGGAGGTGAAGCCCAGTGGAAGATGTTTCGGTCATGGGGGTGGATCCCTTGTGAATGCCTTGGTTCCATCCTTGTGATAATCCGTGAGTTTTCACTCTATTAGCACAAGATCTGATTATAGAAAAGAGCCTTGCCCCTCCTCACAACTCTCTTACTCCTTCACTTGACACGTGACATGCCTGCTTCCCCTTCACCTTTCACCATAAGTGGAGTCTTCTGAGGTCCTGACAGAAGCAGATGTTGATACCATGCTTGTGCAGCCTGCAGAACCATAGCCAAATAAACCTATTTCATTTATAAATTACCTAGTTTCAAGTACACCTTTATAGTATAAGCCCAAAATATCTGACACAGGCCTCATTCAATTTAGAAAGTTTATTTTACTAAGGTTAAGGACACCTCTATGACACAGCCTCAGGAGGTCCTCACAACATGTGCCCAAATGTTCAGGATACAGCTTGCTTTTAAATATTTGGGGAGACATAATACATCAATCAATATGTGTAGGATTTACATTGGTTCAATCTTTACATATTTCATCCATGTGATCCATCTCTTTTATTCTATTTGCCATGTTTATAATCTTTATTTTATAGTTCTTATTATTTTCAACATTTTTATCAACTGTGTATCTATTTATATTGTCTATTTTTTTCTGA
>NW_016107571.1:2639648-2643076 GCF_001604975.1 Cebus imitator | reverse complement strand
GCTGGAGTGCCATGGCATGATCTCAGCTCACTGCAACCTCCGCCTCCTGGGTTTAAGCGATTCTCCTGCCTCAGCCTCCCGAGTAGCTGGGATTACAGGCACCTGCCACCACACCCGGCTAATTTTCTGCATTTTTAGTAGATACGTGGTTTCAATATGTTGGCCAGTCTAGTCTCCAACTCCTGACCTTGTGATCCGCCCACCTCGGCCTCCCAAAGTGTTGGATTGCAGGCTTGGGCCACTGCGCCCTGCCATCTTTAATTTTTAAATGGATATTGGAGATAATATGTAAGGAATTACAATTTTGGAACACTTTATTATCTGAGGAAGTAACGCTGTATCTTTTAACACTTACCTCTCATTTCCTTAACCCCCACTTCAGCCTTATGTAACTATTAATTTACTTTCTGTCTCTATAGATTTATTTATTCTGGACTTTTATATGAGTTCACTTATACAGTGTGTGGTGTTTTCTGAATGGCTTCTTTGCCTTAGCATAATATTTCAAAGTTTATTTATGTAGTGTGCATCAGTACTTCTTTCCTTTTTATGGCTGAATAATTGAATGTATGGTTATAAATTATACCACTTCTTTTTAAATTTATTCATCCCTTCAGGGACATTTGGGTTATTTCTACCTTTTAGATATAATGAATAATAGTACTGTAAACATTTGTGTATAAGTTTCTATGTGGATATATGTTTTAATTTTTCTGGAATACTTACCTAAGAGAGGAACTACTAGATGATATGGTAAACTCTATATTAATTATTTGATGAAAAGTAAGACTGTTTTCCAAGTCAGCTAGACCATTTTAGATTCTGTAGTGTGTGAACATTCTGCTACCTCCATGTGCCCACCAACACTTGTTAACTGACTTTAAAAAAATAATAGACTATTTTTAGAGTGGTTATAAGTTCACAACAAAATTGGGTGGTAAGTACAGATATTTCCCATATACTCCCTGTCATCACACCTGTAGAGCTTGCCCTGCTATTTATCAACACCTCTAACCAGAATGGTACCTATGTTACAATTGATGAACCTACATTGACACATCATTACGACTTAAAGTCCATAGCTTACATTAGGTTTCACTTTTGATATTCATTTGGTGGGTTTTGACAAATGCATGACATGTATCTATCATTATAATACCATAGAGCCGTGGTCCTCAACCTTTTTGGCACCAGGGACTGGTTTCGTGGAAGACAGTTTTTCTGTGGACTAGGGTGGGGGATGGTTTCAGGATGAAACTGTTCTACCTATGCTCATCAGGCATTAGTTAGATTCTCATAAGGAACATGCAGCATAGATCCCTCAGATGTGCAGTTCACAAAGGATTCACACTCCTATGAGAATCTAACATCACCGCTGATCTGGCAGGAGGTGGAGTCCAGGCAGTAATGCACCCCAGCTGCTCACCTCTTGTGATCTGGTTCCTAAGAGGCCATGGACAAGTACCAGTTTGTGTCCCGTGGGTTGTGGACCCTTGCCATAGAGACTACTTTTTCAGCCCTAAATAGTCTCTGTTCTGTCTATTCATTGCCCCCTTGCCTCTAAACCATGGCAACCACTCAACTTTTTACTGTCTCCATAATTTTGCCTTTTCCAGAGTGTCATATATTTGAAATCATATACTATGTAGCCTTTTCAGATCAGCTTCTCTCAGTAATATGCTTTTAAGGTTACTCTTCTCTTGTCATGGCTTGCTTCCTCATTTCTCTTTAGAAATGAATAATACTTTATTGTTCAGATGTACTAGAGTTTACCCTTTTGTCTACTGAAGGACATCATGTTACCCTTCAAAATTTGGCAATTATAAATGGCTATAAACATACATGTGGATGTTTTTGCATACACATGGTTTTCAATTCCTTTAGGTAAAAACCAAAAAGCACAGTAGCTAAATTTTATGGTCAAAGTATGTTTACTTTTAGAAGAACCTGCTAAATTATCTTTTAAATTGGCTGTACCATTTTCCATTTCCACTAGCAGTGAATGAGAGTTCTCGTTGGTTCACATTCTCACAGTATTTTGATGTTGTCAGTGTTTTTGGATTTGGTCATTCTAATAGTTGTGTAGTAGTAGTGGAATCTCAACATTTTAATTTGCAATTTCCTAAAGACACATGATGTCAAGCATCTTTTCATATGGTTTTTCTGCTATGCGTATTTTCTCTGATGTGCTGTTTCTTTAGGTCTTTCGTCCATTTTTTTTTTTTAACCAGGTTGTTTTATTATTGTGTTAAAATTAGAGTTCATTGTGTATTTGTAGAAACAATAGATTTCAAGACAAAAAGTATAAAAAGAGACAAAGAAGGTTATTATGTAATGATGAAGGGATTAATTCAGCAAGAAAATGTAACAGTTATGAATATATATGCACCCAACACTGTAGCACCCAGACATATAAAGCAAACATTATTAGAGACCATGAGAGAGAGAGAATCTAATACAATAGTAGCTGAAGACTTCAGCACCCCACTTTCAGCATGAGACAGATCATCCAGACAGAAAATAAAGAAATATCTGAATTAATATGCACTATCAAGTAAATGGGCCTGATATATATGTACAGAACATTTTTTTTTATTAGCTTCCAAGGACATTTTTTCCCTCAGCACAGGAAGCATTTTCAAGGATTGAACATAGGTCACAAAGCAAGTCTTAAAAATTCAAAAAATGGAAATAACATCAAGCATCTTCTCTAACAAGAGTGGAATAAATCTAAAAATATGAGACATTTCAGAAAATATACAAACACATGGAAATTAAACAGTGTACTACTGGGTCAATGAAATTAAGAAGAAAATTGAAAACTTTCTTGAAACAAATGATAATGGAAACACAACATACCAAAACTTATGGAATACAGCAAAAAAGTACTAAGTGGAACTTTATTTTTTTATTTTTTTTCTCCATTTATTTATTTTATTGCATTTTAGGTTTGGGGGTACATGTGAAGAACATGCAAGAATGTTGCATAGGTACACACGTGGCAGTGTGATTTGCTGCCTTCCTCCCCATCACCTACATCTGGCATCTCTCCCCTTGCTATCTCTCCACAACTCCCCACCCCCCACCATCCCTCCCCTAATTTCCCCCAACTGACCTCAGTGTGTAGTGCTCCCCTCCCTGTGTCCATGTGTTCTTATTGTTCGACAACTGCCTATGAGTGAGAACATGCGGTGTTTGATTTTCTGCTCTTCTGTCAGTTTGCTGAGAATGATGGTTTCCAGGTTCATCCACGTCCCTACAAAGGACCCAAACTCATCGTTTTTGATGGCTGCATAATATTCCATGGTGTATATATGCCACATTTTCCCTGTCCAGTCTATCATCGATGGGCATTTGGGTTGGTTCCAGGTCTTTGCTATTGTAAACAGTGCTGCAATGAACATTCGTGTGCACGTGTCCTTATAGTA
>NW_016107571.1:2637432-2639053 GCF_001604975.1 Cebus imitator | reverse complement strand
TAGATATGTTGTGTTGCCTCCGAGACCTCTGTTCTGTTCCATTGGTCTATATCTCTGTTTTGGTACCAGTACCATGCTGTTTTGATTACTGTAGCCTTGTAGTATAGTTTGAAGCCTGGTAGTGTGATGACTCCCGCTTTGTTCTTTTTGCTTAGAATTGACTTGGCTATGCGGGCTCTCTTTTAGTTCCATATGAAGTTTAAGGTGGTTTTTTCCAGTTTTGTGAAGAAGGTCATTGGTAGCTTGATGGGGATAGCATTGAATCTGTAAATTACGTTGGGCAGTATGGCCATTTTCACGATGTAGATTCTTCCTAACCCTGAACATGGAATGTTTCTCCATCTGTTTGTGTCCTCTCTTATTTCGTTGAGCAGTGGCTTGTAGTTCTCCTTGAAGAAGTCCTTTATGTTCCTTGTTAGTTGTATTCCTAGGTATTTTATTCTCTTTGTGGCAATTGTGAATGGAAGTTCATTCTTGATTTGGCTCTCTTTAAGTCTGTTATTGGTGTATAGGAATGCATGTGATTTTTACACATTGATTTTGTATCCTGAGACTTTGCTGAAATTGCTTATCAGTTTCAGGAGATTCTGGGCTGAGATGATGGGTCTTCTAGATATACAATCATGTCGTCTGCAAATAGAGACAATTTGACTTTCTCCTTTCCTATTTGAATACCCTTTATTTCTTTTTCTTGCCTGATTGCTCTGGCTAGAACTTCCAGTACTATAGTGAATAGGAGTGGTGAGAGAGGGCATCCTTGTCTAGTGCCAGATTTCAAGGGGAATGCTTCCAGTTTTTTCCCATTCAGTACGATATTGGCTGTTGGTTTGTCGTAAATAGCTTTTATTATTTTGAGATACATTCCGTCAATACCTAGCTTATTGAGAGTTTTTAGCATAAAGGGCTGTTGAATTTTGTCAAAGGCCTTCTCTGCATCAATTGAGATAATCATGTGGTTTTTGTCTTTGGTTCCGTTTATGTGGTGAATTACGTTTATAGACTTGCGTATGTTCAACCAGCCTTGCATCCCCGGGATGAAGCCTACTTGATCATGGTGGATAAGCTTTTTGATGTGCTGTTGTAGTCAGTTTGCCAGTATTTTATTGAAGATTTTTGCGTCTATGTTCATCATGGATATTGGCCTGAAGTTTTCTTTTCTTGTTGAGTCTCTGTTGGGTTTTGGAATCAGGATGATGTTGGTCTCATAAAATGATTTGGGAAGAATTCCCTCTTTTTGTATTGTTTGGAATAGTTTCAGAAGGAATGGTATCAGCTCCTCTTTGTATGTCTGGTAGAATTCAGCTGTGAACCCATCTGGAACTGGGCTTTTTTTGGGTGGTAAGCTCTTAATTGCTACCTCAACCTCAAACCTTGTTATGGGTCTGTTCAGGGTTTCGGCTTCTTCCTGGTTTAGGCTTGGGAGGAGGCAAGTGTCCAGGAATGTATCCATTTCTTCCAGGTTTACTAGTTTATGTGCATAGAGTTGTTTGTAATAATCTCTGATGATAGTTTGAATTTCTGTGGAATCTGTGGTGATATCCCTTTTATCATTTTTTATTGCATCAATTTGGTTATTCTTTCTTTTCTTTTTTATTAATCTGGCTAGCGGTCTGTCTATTTT
>NW_016107571.1:2576807-2635812 GCF_001604975.1 Cebus imitator | reverse complement strand
GGTCAATTCGGTTGTTGAAACTTGTGCATGCTTCACGAAGTTCTCGTGTTGTGTTTTTCAGCTCCATGAATTCACTTATATTCCTTTCTATTTTGTCCATTCTCATTAGCATTTTGTCAAATCTTTTTTCAAGGTTCTTAGTTTCTTTGCGTTGGGTTAGAACATGTTCTTTAAGTTCACAGAAGTTTCTTACTACCCACCTTCTGAAGTCTGATTCTGTCATTTCATCACACTCATTCTCCCTCCAACCTTGTTCCCTTGCTGGTGTGGAGTTGTGATCCCTTGTAGGAGAAGAGGTGTTCTGGTTTCGGGTGTTTTCATCCTTTTTACTCTGATTTCTTCCCATCTTTATGGATTTATCCACCTGTCATCTTTGTAGTTGCTGGCTTTCAGATTGGGTCTCTGAGTGGACGTTCTGTTTGGTGATGATAAGGTTATTTCTGTTTCTTAGTTTTCCTTCCAACAGTCTGGCCCCTCTGCTGTAGATCTGCTGAGGTGCACTCAATCTGGGTTCATAGCCAAGTCGCCTCTGCACTGCGTGGGATGCTATCTCCGAGGTCCGCAGGGAGAGAGCAGGCCGGCACCAGCCCCCTCGTTGCCTCCAGGCACGATCTCCTAAGTGGAACTTTATAAGTGCCTATATATATTAAAAAAAAAAAAAAAAAAAACTTAACCAAACAATGTGTCTTAAGGAAGTAGAAAATCAGAGAGGATTAAAATGAAAATTAGTAGAAGAAAATAAGAAAGATCAAAGCAGGAATAAATTAAATTGAAATGAGGAAAATGAGACAAAAAATCAACAAAACAAAAATTTAGTTATTTGGAAAGATAAACAAAATGGAAAAACCTTTATTTAAAATAATTTAGAAAAAAAGGGACAAGACCCAAATAAATAAAGTCAGAGATGAAAAAGGAGTCATTACAACTGATAACAAAGAAATGTAAAGAATCGTTAATGGCTACTATGAGCAACTATGTGGCAATAAATTGGAAAATCTAGAAGAAAGGGATAAATTTCTACAAACAGAATGCACCAGGGTTGAACCATGAAGAAATTTAAAACCTGAACAAACCATTAACAAGTAATGAGATTGAAGCTGTAATAAAAAGTTTCCCAGCAAAGAAAAGCTCAGGACCTGATGACTCTACTGCTGGTTTTTTCCATATATTTAAAGAAGAACTAATACCAATCCTACTGAAACTATTCTGAAAAATAGAGGTGGAAGGAATACTTCTAAACTAATTCTATGATGTCATTGTTACTCTGTTTCCAAAACCAAAGACGCATTAAAAAAGAGAGAGAGGGAGAGAAAGAGAAAGAGAAAGAGAGAGAGAGGAGAGAGACAACTATAGGCTTATATTCCTGGTGAACATAAAGACCATATACAACAGACCTACAGCCAGTATCATGCTGAATGGGGAAACTGAAAGTCTTTTCTCTAAGATCTGGAACACAACAAGAATGCCCACATTCACTACTGTTATTCAACATATTGCTAGAAGTCTTCACTAGAGCAATTGGACAAGAGAAAGAAATAAAGGGCATCTAAAATGGGAAAGAAGTCAAATTTATCCTTGTTTTCCTATGATATGATGTTATATGTGGAAAAACCTAAAGACTCCACCAAAAAACTATTAGAACTGATAAACTAAATTCAGTTTAGTTGCAGTTTACAAAATCAACATACAAAAATTACTAACGTTGGTTCCCGCGAGTGGCCTCGCGCCCAGACTATGCGGGGGGCTGTTCGGGTGGAGGCGGGGGAGCAGCAGGGACACCAAAATAGGAGCTGCTTGTGGGCTGGAGCTGCACTAGCTGGCCGCCTAGGCACGCCTCTTCCAAAGATGGTCAGAGGGGCCAGAGGCGCCCCAGCTCCGGCTCGCTGCTAGCCCGCTGGCCAGCGCCGCATCCCGAGCGCCGGCAGGAGGTGTGGGAAATGCTACTGCCTGTGTCTTACATGATGTTACTACGTCATTGGTGGCCACTGTGGCTACAGAGGAAGCTGTACCTATGACAATGTTCAGAGCTACAATTCCGATATCAACGAATGGAGCCTCATCACCTCCAGTCCACATCCAGAATATGGATTGTGCTCAGTTCCGTTTGAAAATAAGCTCTATCTAGTCGGTGGACAGACTGCAATCACAGAATGTTATGATCCTGAACAAAATGAATGGAGAGAGATAGCTCCCATGATGGAAAGGAGGATGGAGTGTGGTGCTGTCATCATGAGTGGATGTATTTATGTCACTGGAGGATACTCCTACTCAAAGGGAACATATCTTCAGAGCATTGAGAAATATGATCCAGATCTTAATAAGTGGGAAATAGTGGGTAATCTTCCCAGTGCCATGCAGTCTCACGGGTGCGTTTGTGTGTATAATGTCTGGTTGAATCTGTAGAAATGACCAAGCAATCACTGTTTTGGAGTATAGTTAAAAAAGAATGCAGGATTTGAAGTTCCTTACCTGATATCGTGTCTGGCACATGATAAGGGATCAGTAAATTGTAATTCCTAACCCTACTCTACTCCCAAATGCAATGATTCATGGTTAGGATCTTAAGTATATACACAGTTGAATTAATGGGATTTTTACCTATAATCTCTGCTGTTCAAAGGTAATATGGAATATTTGACACTTGGTAAAAGCCCAGGAGTTGGAGACCAGGCTGGTGAGACCCTGTAAAAAAAAAAAAAAAAAAAAATCCAATAGCTAACAGGGATTTGAAATTTAAAGAGGGAATCTTCTCTACCTCTACAAAATCAACACCTAACACTTTTTTCACCTTTAGAATTATTTAGAATGTGGATTTACTTTGTCTAGTTTTTTCCTTTATAGTATAATTTATTGTTATTATTGTCTATTTACTGACTACCAGAGATATACAAAATACTGTGCAAAAGATTGTTACTGTTCAGAGAGTTTACAAATGAAATTTAAAAGAATGGCAAGTCTGAAAAATCGATGAGAAGATAGTGAAATATTTGTTTATGCTAAGAGCTGTTTTTAATTTTCAGCTTTGATGTAAATTGCTAGTTTAGCTGTCTTTAGTTCAAGCATGTTAGGAAATCCTCTTTATTCTTAAATATAGATACACATCTGCACATATGATTGAATTTTAGTGCCAGAAAGCATGTAGAGCAGTTGTGATTAGTAGAAAATACATTGATAAGAAGATATTTGCATTTATTTCCCAGCACTGCCACTAACTAGATTATGTGACTTGAGTTTAAATCATTTAATGTCTCCTTGATGACAGCTTCCTGAGCCATGCACACTGGCACTGCAGATCACAGATATGCCTAGATACGGATCCCCTCACCCCTTGCTACACTCAGAGGTGGCCTGAGTGGCTGGAGCCTCTGGCCAGAACTACCTTTGTTCATTTTCTTCAGTGTGCCTACAGGATCACTTTCCATGTGTGCCATAACTTGGGAATAATTGGGATGTGTTGCTTAACTCCTTTAAACCATTAGTTATCTGTGAGACCATCTAGTCCACACTCTTCATTTTTTAAAAAGAGACAATAATTATTTTTAACTTTACTGAAGTTTAAAACTACCTAGCATTTTTGATTTAAAAAAAATTTAGAAGGAAATTTTTAGTGCATTTATTTCAGATGGCATTTTAAATAGATACAACCCTTTGGAAACACAGTATGGTACTACATAGCAAGGGCCGTACAAATGACCATATCCTTTGCCCTATAAATTCTGCTTCTATACTTTTAACCTTAAAAATAAGAATGGCGAACATTAAAAAATCTGGAGACAGCAGATGCTGGAGAGGATGTGGAGAAGTAGGAACACTTTTACACTGTTGGTGGGAGTGTAAATTAGTTCAACCATTGTGGAAGACAGTGTGGCGATTCCTCAAGGACATAGAAATAGAAATTCCATTTGACCCAGCAATCCCATTACTGGGTATATATCCAAAGGATTACAAATCGTTCTACTATAAGGACACGTGTACACGAATGTTCATTGCAGCACTGTTTACAATAGCAAAGACCTGGAACCAACCCAAATGCCCATCGACGATAGACTGGATAGGGAAAATGTGGCACATATACACCATGGAATATTATGCAGCCATCAAAAACGATGAGTTTGGGTCCTTTGTAGGGACATGGATGAACCTGGAAACCATCATTCTCAGCAAACTGACAGAAGAGCAGAAGATCAAACACCGCATGTTCTCACTCATAGGCGGGTGTTGAACAATGAGAACACATGGACACAGGGAGGGGAGCACTACACACTCGGGTCAGTTGGGGGGAAATAAGGGAGGGACGGTGGGGGGTGGGAAGCTGGGGAGAGATAGCAAGGGGAGAAATGCCAGATGTAGGTGATGGGGAGGAAGGCAGCAAATCACACTGCCATGTGTGTTCCTATGCAACAATTTTGCATGTTCTTCACATGTACCCCAAAACCTAAAATGCAATAAAATAAATGGAAAAACAATAATTCAGAAAAAAAGATAAATGCATGAAGATGTTTATGTCTGCATTCTTTATAATAACAAAAATTGGGAAAAACATCTCCATGTCAAAGAAGAAAGTGGGATAATAAAAATAGTGAAATATTATACTGCCATTAAAATAATTATTTGGAAGACTGTGGACATGTTTGTGATATGGTAAGTAAAATGATCACAGTAGAAAATAGTATGCATACTATGATTGTGACTTTGTAAAATCTTTATGCATGTGGAAGGTAATATGCAAAACAAATTCATTGTGTTAGTATAGCAGGATATGGAATGACTTTATTTATTTAAATCTTTTCTTTAATATTACTTTGCATTTTCAATAAAAATAAACCACTATACTTAGTAAGACTAAAAAACAAAACAAAACAAAACAAACAAAAATTACTAACATTTCTATATGTGAATAGTGAGCAATCTGAAAAAAAATCAAGTAAGTAATCCGATTTATAATAGTTGTAAATAAAATTAAATACCTAGGAATTAGCCAAAGAAGGGAAGAATTTCTACAATGAAAAGTATAAAACATTGATAAAAGAAATGGAAGAGGACACAATAAAATGGAAAGATGTTTCATTTTCATGAATTAAAAGAATCAATATTGTTAAAATGTCCATCCTACCCAAAGCAATCTACATATTCAATACAATTTCTATCAAAAATACTAATGATATTCTTTATAAAAATAGAAAAAATGTTATAAAATTTATATGGGACTACAAAAAACTCACAATAGCTAAAGCTAGACTAAGCAAAAACCCCCAAAACTTGAGGAATCACTTTACCTGAATTCAAATTATACTACAGAGTTATAGTAACCAAAACATGGTAGTAGAATAAAAATTGTCACATGGAACTTTGGAGCAGATTAGAGAACCCAGAAATAAATCTATGATGAACTTTTATTTGTTGACAGTGATGCCAAGAACATGTGCTAGTGAAAGGACAGTCTCTTCACTAAATGGTGCTTGGAAAACTGGATATCTATATTTAGGAGGAAGAAAACTGGACACTTATTTTTTGCCATATAAAAAATCAGGCTGAATGTTGTTTCTTATGCCTATAATCCCAGTACTTAGGTAGCCAGAGGCTGGAGGATAGTTTGAGCTCAGGAGTTCAAGAGCTAGCTGGGTAACAAAGGAAGACGCTGATCTCCACAAAAAAAAAAAAAAAAAAAAGAAGAAAAGTTAGATTAAAAAGCAAATCAAATTTTATTAAATCCTTAAATCTAAGACTTCAAACTATGAAACCACTAAAAGAAATTATTGGAAAAACTCCCCAGGACAGTGGATTGAGCAAATTTTTTTTTTTTTTTTTTAGTAATACCCCATAGGCAGAGAAAACCAAAGCAAAAATGCACAAATCAGATCACATCAAGTTAAAAATCTTCTGTAAAGCAAAGGAAACTATCAACAAATTGAAAAAGACAACACATAGAATGTGAGTGATGTGATTATTATACATTGTGTGCCTGTATCAAAACATCTCATATAACCCGTGTGTGTGTGTGTGTGTGTGTGTGTGTGTGTGTGTATACACTATGTAACCACAAAAACTAAATATAAAAATTGTTTTAAAGAACTATCACCAGCCTACAGCACACTGCAGCTGCCTTAAGGAAAAGCTGTCTGAATGTTTTCCATGTGGTTCCCTGACCATGCTACTTCTCACTGGGTAGGACCTCCTGATCTGGGACCCCAGACAGGACAGTTGCCCTGCTCTATCCTGATCACTTCAGTCAGTAGTGGCTCTATGTTCCTCTGGGTAAGAAATCCCAGAGACAACCTGCAGGATCTCTCATTGCTGCTGCAATAGTACTTTCCCTTTTGCCCTCAGGCTGGGAAAAGAATAAAGCCTCCAATGCTTTGCATGCACCTCTAGCACTCCACAGCTGCCATACAGAGAGGAACCCAATCTGACTACCCTGTAAGCCCCACTTCTTACTCTTAACAGACAGGGCCTATGCCTTGGGCCCACAGCACAACCATTTTATCCCTGGCTGAGCATTACCATTGGCAGTAGTTTTGTGTCTCTTTGGGATGGAGTTTTCATAGGCAACTAATAGCCCCTATGCTGCAGCTGCTGCTATACTATATGCCCTTCCCACCACCAGGCTGGGAAGGAACAAATAGCCTGACTGCTTTATTCACACCTCCAGCATGCCATTGCTCCCCTATAGAGAAGAGGGCATACTGTCTTCCCCATATTTCCCCTGTTCCCCTTGCCCTTCTCCAGGCAGGGCCTCCTAGCTTGGACCTGATGTGCAGATACCCCACCCTAGGCTGATTATTCTGATTGGCAATGGCACTGCAGTTCTTTGGGGGTGGAGCCCCAAGAGACAAGTGAAAGGCCCTCTGCCATTGCCACTAGAAGTTCCCTCACTCTGCTTCCTCCACGCTGAGTTGAGAACAAAAAGCTTGAACTCTCCAAGGCTGTGGTGTGCAGCCTGGGAGTGCCAAGCCAAGATCTGTAAACAGCACTTAAGTGGGAAAGGAGCTCAAACTCTTAAGACGGAGCACAGCTGCAAGTGTGAGGAAATATACAGGATTCATATGGCTGAATAAGAGCCTATCACTGACCATTACACTAAGCACCATCTACTGGATCACAGCCCAAACTCAACACCAAAAATACTTTGCGAATATACCCCCCTGTGAAACCAAGGACTAGATTTCAGCCACAAAGAAAGCCCCAGGCCTCTGAAAACATGCAGACGTGAAGCCAACTGTCTATAGTCAGATTATACCACTGTTAAGGGAACATCATTGCACACAGATGAGAAAAACCAGCACAAGAACTCTGAACAACTCTAAAAGCCAGAGTGTATTCTTACTTTCAATCATACTAGATCCTCAATAATGGTTCTTAACCAGAATGGAATGGCTGAAATAGTATAGAATTCAAATCTGCATGGCAATTAAGATCATTGAGAGTCAAGAAAAGTTGAAACTAAATCTAAGGCATCTAAAGAATGCAGTAAAAATGATTTAAGAGATTAAAGACAAAATGGCCATTTTAAGAAAGAACCAAACTGATCTGATAGAGCTGAAAAACTCACTAAAAGAATTTCATAAAACAATCAGAAATATTAAGAGTAGAGTAGAGCAAGCTGAGAAAGGAATCTCAGAGCTCAAAGCCTTGTTCATTGAATTAATTGAGACAAAAATAAAGAGATATGAATTTTTTTTTAATGAACAAAACCCCTGAGAAATATGGGATTATGTGAAGACACTGAATTTATGACTCATTGGCAGAATGAAAAGGTAGAGAGAGCAACCAACTTGGAAAACATGTTTGACAATGTTCCCTACAAAAGTTTTCCCAATCTCACTAGAGAGGTTGACACTTAAAGCAGCTAGAGACAATGGGCAAGTCACCTACAAGGGAATTACAATAGGCTGACAGTGGACCTTCCAACAGAAACCCTACAAGCCAGATGAGATTGGGGTGCCTATATTCAGCATCCATAAATAAAAGGAATTCAAACCAGGAATTGCATATCCAGGCAAAATAAGCTTTATAAGTGAAGGAGAAACAAGATTTTTTTGAGACAAGCTAATGCTAAAGTATAGAGATCCAGAGTAGCCCACCCCTTCTGGGGGGATCAGCAGCAAGGCTGCTGTGAACTTTGGGTGAACTCCAGAGAAGTGAAACCATAATAGGAGGATGTGTATGTCTCAGGGTAGAGCAGACAGGCCTAGAGAGATAGTTAGCTTTCACTGACCTTGCTGCAAGGTAGTTGTTAGCTGAAGTATGTTAAGTGAAGTATGAGAATAATATTCACAGGCTGTTCTAAGTAACTGCACCCCCCGCCCTCTACTATGTGCTTTGTGAACATATAAAATAAAGTACACTGAGATGGGACAGGGCCGGAGAGATTGACATCCTTCACCTCCTGGATTGCCTGGCCCAGCTTTCTCTATGTTTCCGTTTGTGTCTTTATTCCCCACCATTCCCTCTTAGGTCTTTGAACGCTTGTGCAGCACTGGATGCAGCACATGCCAGACTAAAGGAATTCATTACCACCAGATCTGCCTTAGAAGAAGTCCTTAAGAGAGTGCTAAAGATGGAAATGAAAGAACATTACTGGCCACCACAAAAACACAGTTAAAGTACATACACCATTGGCACTATAAGGCAACCACACAAGTCTATATAAAAACCAGCTACTAACATGATGACAGGATTGAATCAGCACATATCAATATTAACCTTGTACATAAATGGGCTAAATGCCCCCACTTAAAAGACACAGATTGGCAAAGTTGGATAAAGAAGCAAGACCCAACTATTGGCTACCGTCAAGAGACTTATCTCAGATGCATTGACATCCACAGGCTCAAAGTAAAGGGATGGAGAAAGATTTCTCAATCAGACAGAAAACAAAAAAACAACAGAAGCAGTGACTCCTTTTTCAGACAAAACAGACTTTAAACCAGCAGTGATCAAAAGGACAAGGAATAGCATTACAAAATGATAAAAGGTTCAATTTAACAAGAAAACGTAACTATCCTAAATGCATATGCACTCAACATTGGAGCAAGATTCACAAAATAAGTTCTTACAGACTTATAAAGAGACTTAAATACCCATACAATGATAGTGGGAGACTTTGTCGCCCCACTGACAACATTGGACAGATCATTGAGGCAGAATACTAACAAAGATATTCAGGACTTAAATTTGACACTTGACCAAATAGATCTAACAAATATCTACAGAACACTCCACCCAGCATCACCAGAATATACCTCTTTTTAATCTGTATATGGCACATACTCTAAAGTTGACCTCATGGTCAGCTATAGAGCAATAATCAACAAAATTTAAATAACCAAAATGATGCCAACCCCATTCTCAGACTACAGTGCAATAGAAATAGAAATCATTACCAAGAAGATTTCTCAAAACCATATAATTAAGTGAAAATTAAGCAATCTGCTTCTGAATGACTATTAGGTAAACAGTGAAATTACAGCAGAAATCAAGAATTTCTTTTAAACAAATGAAAACAATGATACAACATACCAGAATCTCTGGGACATAGCTAAAGTAGTGTTAGGAGAAAAGTTTATAGCACTAAACATCTACATCAAAAAGTTAGAAAAATCTTAAATTAACAATCTAACATCACATCCAGAGGAACTAGAAAAACAAGGAAAAACCAACCTTAAAGCCAGCAAAAGGAAATAAATAAGTAAAATTAGAGCTGAATGTATGAAATTTTACTCCTCATCTCTGAGATGAGTAAAACCATGTGTAGAGTTTGTTCTCACACTGGTATAAAGACATACCTACGGCTGGATAATTTATAAAGGAAAGATATTTAATTGACTCAGTTCTGCATGGCTGGTGAGGCCTCAAGAAACTTACAGTTATGGCCCAAGGGGAAGCCAGCATCATCTTCACAAGGTGACAGGAGCAAGAGAAGCACGAAGGGGGAAAAGCACCTTATACAACAATCAAATCTTGTGAGAAATCACTCACTATCATGAGAACAGTATAGAGGAAGCTGCCCACATGATCCAGTCACCTCCCATTGGTCCCTTCCTTGACACATGGGGATTATGGGGATTACAATTTGAGATGAGATTTGGATGGGGACACAGAGCCAAATAATATCATCATGCAAAATCACAAGAAAAGCAGAAGCTTTTTCTTTGAATGAATGAATAAAATTGATAGATGACTTGCTAGACTAATAAAAAAGGAAAGAGGATCTAAATAAACATGATCAGAAATGACAGGAAACATTACCATCAATCATATAAAAATTTTAAAAACCTCAGAGACTATTATAAAACCTTCTATGCACACAATCTAGAAAATCTAGAGAAATAGATAAATTTCTGATTGTATATAAGCTTACAAACTCCAAAGATTGAACCAGGAAGACATTGAAACCCTGAACAGAACAATAACAAGTTCTGAAATTGAATTAGCAATAAAAAACCTACGAATGAGAAAAAGCCCTGACGAGAGAGATTCACAGCTGAATTCTACCAGATGAATAAGGAAGAGCTGATATGAATCCTACTGAAAAAATCAAAGAGGAAGGACTCTCTTTATTCTGTGAGGTCAGCATCATTCTGACACCAAACCTTTCAGAGACACAACAAAAAAGGCAAACTTTAGGCCAATATCCCTGATGAACATAGATACAAAAATCCTCAACAAAATATAAGCAAATCAAATCCAGCAGCACATCATTAGCTTATCTTCCATGACCAACTAAGTATTATTCCTAAAATGCAAGGTTGGCTCAACATACACAAAGCAAAAAATTTGGTCAATCACATAAAAGCCACTAAAAACAAAAAGCACGTAATCATCTCAACAGACACAGAAAAAGATTTTTAATAAAAACAACATCCCTTCAGGATAAAAGCCCTTAACAAACCAAGCATTGAAGATATATACCTCAAAATAATAAGAGTCATCCATGACAAACCCAGAGCCAGTATCCTAATGAATAAGCAAAACCTAGGAGCATTTCCCTTGAGATGTGGAACAAGCTAAGTATGACCTCTCTCATCATCATTCCTATTAACATAGGTTCTAGCCAAGGCAACCAGTAAATAAAAGGAAATAAAAGGCAACCAAATGTGAAGAGAAGATGTGAAACTATCTGTCTTCACAAATTTAATTCTGTACGTAAAATCCTCATAGTCTCTGTCCAAAGGCTAGAGTTGCTGATAATCAACTTGAGTAAAATTTCAGGATACAAACCAATTGCCTAAAAATTATTAGCATTTCTGTGCACCAGTAACTTCCAAGCTGAGATCCAAATTAAGAATACAATCCTATTCACAATAGCCACAAAATAAATAAATTACTTAGGAATATAGCTAACTAGGAAAGTGAAAGATCTCTACAACAAGAATTACAAAACACTGCTGAAAGGAGTCAGAGATGACACAAACAAATAGAAAAACATTCTGTACTCATGGACAGGAAAAACCTGTATTGCTAAAGTGGCCATACTGCCCAAAGCAATTTATAGATTAATTGTTATTCTTAACAAATTACCAACAATGTTTTCCGCAGAAATAGAAAAAACTTTTTTGAAATTCATATGGAATCAAAAAAGAGCCCAACTAGCCAAATCAATTCTATGCAAAATAAAGAAAGGTAGAGGAATCACATTACTCAACTTCAAACTATACTGCTAGCCTATAGTAATAAAAATAGAGTGGCACTAGTACAAAAACAGACATACAGGTCCATGGAACAGGTTAGAAAGCTAGAAATAAAGCCAGACACCTATGATCATCAGATCTTCAACAAAACTGACAATAACAAGCAGTGGTGAACAGACTCCCTATTCAATAAATAGTGCTGGCATAATGAGCTAGCCATATGCAGAGTATTGAATCTCTTCCCTACCTTTCTCCATATGCAAAAATAAACTCAGTATGCATCAAAGACATAAATGTAAAACTATAGAGATCCTAGAAGAAAACCTAAAAAATACCATTCTGGACATAGTCCCTAGCAAAGACTTCATGATAAAGAGCTCAAAAGCAATTCCAACAAAAACAAAATTTGATAAAGGGGGCATAATTAAACTGAAGAGCTTCTGCATAGCAAAAGAAACTATCAACAGAGTAAACAACCTGCAGAATGGGAGAAAATATTTGCAAACTATGCATCTGACAAAGGTCTGATATCCAGAATGTATAAGGAACTTAAATCAACAAGCCAAAAACAAACAACTTCATTTAAAAAATGAGAAAAAGACATGAACAGGCACTTCTTACAAGAAGACATACACGTGGCCAATAAGTTTATTTTAAAATGCTCAATATTATGTATTATTCAGAAATGCAAATCAAAAGCACAGTGAGATACCTTCTCACACTAGTCAAACTGACTATTATTTAAAAGTCAAAAAATAACAGGTAAAGTTACAGAGAAAAGGGAATATTTATACATTGCTGGTAGCAATTTAAATTAGGTCAGCCAATGTGGAAGGCAATCTGGATATTTCTCAAAAACTTAAAATAGAAGCACCGTTTGACCCACCAATCCCATTACTGGGTATATACCCAAAGGAATATAAATTATTTTATAATAAAGAGGTATGAATCTTTACTAAATAGCACTATTCACAATAGCAAAGATGTAAAATCAACCCAGATGCACATGAATGGTAGATTGGATAAAGAAAATATGGTACATATACACCATGGAATACTACACAGACATAAAAAATAAGGAGATCTTGTCCTTTAAAGCAACATGGATGGAACGGGAGGCCATTATTCTAAGCCACTTAACACAGGAACAGAAAACAGAATAGCACATGTTCTCACTCATAAGTGGGAGCTAAACAGTGAGTACACATGAACAAAAGGAAGGTAATAATAGTCACTGGGTCCTACTTGAGGGTGAAGGTTAGGAGGAGGGTAAGGACTGAGGAACTACCTGTTGGATATTATGTCGATTACCTGGGTGACAAAATTATCTGTACACCAACCCCCATGAGATGCAATTTACCCATGTGACAAACCTGCATGTACAAAACAACAACAACAACAACAACAACAACAACAAAAAAAACCGCTTGTACATCTTGAGCTGAAAATAAATACTGGGAAGAAAAAAAAAAAAAGAAGAAGAAACACACCTAACACAATAAAGACTATATACGATAAGCCCACATCTTATATTACACTCCAATTATAAAAAGTTGGAAGACTTCTCCAAAATCAGGAAGACAAAAATGCCCATTCTCCCCATTTTTATTCAATATACAGTATTAGAAGACCTAGCTAAAGTTGTTACACAAGAGAAAGAAAAGGTGCCCAAATAGGAAAAGAAGAAGTGAAATTGTCTCTGTTTGCTAATGACATGACCTTGTATATAGAAAACCCTGAAGGCTCCAAAAAAACAGTTATAAATAAAATTTATAAATGAATTCAGTAAAGTTGCAGGATACAAAATGAACATTCAAACATTAGTAGTGTTTGTATACTCTAACAGTAAAATATTTGAAAAGGAAATCCTGAAAACAACCTCATTATGATAGCTACAAAATGCTTAGAAATAAATTTGATAAAGGAAGTGAAAGACCTCCATACTGAAAACTGTAAAACATTGATGAAGACACTGAAAAAGACACAAATAGGGCCGGGAGCGGTGGCTCAAGCCTGTAATCCCATAACTTTGGGAGGCCGAGGCGGGTGGATCACGAGGTCGAGAGATTGAGACCGTCCTGGTCAACATGGTGAAACCCCGTCTCTACTAAAAATACAAAAAATTAGCTGGGCATGGTGGCGTGCGCCTGTAATCCCAGCTACTCAGGAGGCTGAGGCAGGAGAATTGCCTGAACCCAGGAGGCAGAGGTTGCTGTGAGCCGAGATTGCGCCATTGCACTCCAGCCTGGGTAACAAGAGCGAAACCCCGTCTCAAGAAAAAAAAAAAAAAGAAAAAGAAAAAGACACGAATAGATGGAAAGATATTTAATGTTCATGGATTGAAAGAATTAAGAAAGAATTGTTACAATATTTATACTACCCAAAGCAACCTATAGATTTAACACCAACCCTATCAAAATTCCAATGGCATTTGTCACATAAATAGAAGAAATAATCTTAGAATGTGCATAGAATGACAAAACCCCAAAAAGCCAAAGTAATCTTGAGGGGAAAAAAGCTGGAGACATCACACTCCTTGATTTCAAAATATATTATACAGCTATTGTAAAAAATATAGAATGGTACTGGCAAAAAAATAAAAAGAAAAGATGTTGACTGTTGAAACAGGATAAAAGCTCAGAAATAAACCCCTGTGTTTAAGGCCAATCAATTTTTGAGAAGAATGGTGGTTAACGGAGGCGGGCATGAAGCGGGGCTAGTGGAGATGGAGATGAGGAAAGGGAAATTGTTGACGAAAGGATACAAAGTTCCATTTAGACAGTAGGAATAACTTTTAGAGATCTATTGCACAGCATGTTGATTATAGTTAATAATAATGTATTATACATTTCAGTTGATAAAAGAGATTTTTAATGTTCTCACCAGAAAAAAAGATTAGTAGATGAGATGATAGATATGTTAATTAGCTTGATTTAATTTTTCCACAATGTATACATATTTCAGAATATTCCATTGTACCCCAGAAATATATATATTATTGTTTCTTGTTAGTTAAAAATAAGACACAAATTTTAAAAACATCATATTTTTGAAACACTTATCAAACAAAAAATTAATTAGTTAAATATAAAGGCTTTCATTTTAAAAAAGGAATCACATTAGATCAAAAAATTTAACTAGTAACATTATAATGTTAAAAGTAAATAGGAAATGTCAATATAAATTTATGACCTTAAAAATATAAATTTGCCATGTTTATTTTATAGCTCTTTATTTTGAACTGATGTAGGACAAATTGTCATCTCTAGTAAAAATTAAAGATGCCCAGATCATGATTTTTAATACTTTGTTTTTCCACTGAAAGGATGGCTACTTGAAGAAATTTCTGATTTCATGTCTGGACCAGGAAGGAACAAAAAGACCCGTAAGTAATTTTTGTGCCAGAAAGAAAAAACAATAAAGTGATGTCAAAAGAAAACAAGACCTAGCCTATAAGAAATTCTAATGGGCCAGGTATTACAATTTGAGCACCAAAAGAAGAAAACTTGATTGTGGTTGATTAAAATACATTGATTTTGTAAAAATACATGAATCTTTATTGAAATAAATAAAAAGGAAGCACTGCACATTGTTAAGCAGAATACCATGCACTGGTATCCACACTAATCTGAGGGAAGGACTCTAAATACCTCACTAATTTCTTCTAAGATTCCTATGTTTGGCAGAAAAATTTGCACAAAACAATCTGTGAGAGATTTTCAAGTGTTCTTGACTCTCGCAGGGGCTTATAAAAGATCCAAATGCATAGCAGTCACAGTGCTACCACTTTCCTTCTTAAGTCTAGTCTTTTAAAACAGAACACTCTCACAAGTCAGGCAGGCATTACTCCCTGGTAAGCAGTAAGAATGAAAATAAATTGAGTCAGTGCCCCATGGATCAGGGAAGTTGCCCAGGATGGATAGGGTCTTCTCTTTGTGTGCTGCATTATACCACAGGTGAGAGACCCCAAAAACATTTTGCTCTGGGTTTTATATTCTGATTGTAACTGGGATTGCTGTGCCAAAGTTTTGTGGACATTCTATTCTAAGAGAGATGAGGACAATGACTGGGCTGTTCTGTACAGTTCCTTTTTATCTCTGGATGTTGCATTCTTGGTACATTCTACCCAAGAATTGCAAGCAAAAAGGGAAAGTGTAGGGTTAGCCAACATTGTAGGAAACTTGTCATTCTGCAAACATAATTGTATAACTTTAATAAAGTTAACTAGAATTTTTTTTGTTATAGTTCGATTTTGTTAGTCATGCTGTGACTATGAATTCAATTATTTTATTTTTTAAAAATGCATAAATGGAATACATAAATACACCAATCAGAAGGCACTGTATATCTCAAGTTGTAATGATTAGAATGAACAACGCTATAAGCTGTGACCCTAAGTTACACCAACTTGTAAAAAAATCTATAATTAAATGTTATAATTTAAAGATTACCAGGTGTCCTAAAATGGTGAAAGTATCAAATATTCCATTAGTTCCAGTGTCATTAATATAAAAATCACATACTTACATGGATTATCAATGGAAATGATATTGCCACCAATCAGGACAGAATTGGTTCTTAGGGGTCAAAAATATAACTACACCGTATAAACAAATGTACAGTATATTTGTGGTATTAAAATTCCACTTGAGTGACTAGAAAAAACTACCATGAAAGCCTTAGAAAGGCAATAATTAAAATAAGGTTTGGTCTATGCACACAAGCTAGAAAACCTAGAAGAAATGGATAAATTCCTGGATGCATACAACCTCCCAAGACTGAACAAGGACGAGATTGAATCCCTGAACAGACCAATAGTGAGTTTTAAAATTGAATCAGTTATTAAAGTTCTACCAATCAGAAGTCTGGGACATGATAGATTCACAGCCAAATTCTGCCAGATATATAAGGAAGAGCTGGTACCATTCTTGCTGAAACTATTCCAAAAAAAAATAAAATAAAATAAGGAGGAGGGAATCCTTTCTAACTCATTCTATGAGTACTCATCTGATACTAAAGCCTGGCAGAGACACAACAGCTCAGGAAAACAAACAAACAAAAACCTGGAGACAAAGATTCTTGATGAACTACAAATACAAAAAATCCTCAACAAACTACTAGTAAACCAAATACAGCAGCACATAAAAAAGCTAACCCACCATAATCAAGTAGGCTTTATCTATGGATGTAAGGTTGGTTCAACATATGTTAATTAATGAATGTTATTTATCACATAAGCAGAACAAAAACAAAAAACACATGATAATCTCAATAGATGCAGAAAAGACTTTCTAGAAAATTCAATATCTCTTTATGTTAAAAACCCTCAACAAACTAGACATTGACGGAACATACCTCAAAATAATGAGTCATTTATGAGTAACCCACAGCAAATATCATACTGAATGGAAAAAAGCTGGAAGCATTCCCCTTGAAAACAGAAAAAGACAAGGATACCCTCTCTTATTACTTGTATGCAGCATAATAGTGGAAGTTCTGGTCAGGGCAATTAGGCAAGAAAAAGAAATAAAGGGTACTCAGTTAGGAAAAGAGGAAGTCAAATTGTCTCCATTTGCAGACGACATGATTCTATATTTAGAAGACCCCATCGTCTCAGCCCAAAATCTCCTTAAGCTGATAAGCAACTTCAGCAAAGTCTCAGGATACAAAATCGGTGTGCAAAGCTCACAAGCATTCCTATACACTAATAACAGACAGAGAGCCAAATCATGAGTGAATTCCCATTCACAATTGCTACAAAGAGAATAAAATACCTAGGAATACAACTAACAAGGGATGTGAAGGACTTATTCAAGAGAACTACAAACCACTGCTCAAGGATATAAGAGAGGACACAAACAGATGGAAAAACATTCCATGCTCATGGTTAGAAAGAATCAATATTGTGAAAATGGCCATACTGCCCAAAGTGATTTACAGATTCAATGCTATCCCCATCAAGCTATCACTGACTTTCTTCACATAATTGGAAAACACCACCTTAAACTTCATATGGAACCAAAAGAGAGCCAGCATAGCCAAGTCAATTCTAAGCAAAAAGAACAAAGCTGGAGGCATCACGCTACCTGACTTCAAACTATACTATAAGGCTACAGTAATCAAAACAGCTTGATACTGGTACCAAAACAGACATATAGATCAGTGGAACAGAACAGAGGCCTCAGAAGTAATGCCACACATCTACAACCATCTGATCTTTGACAAACCTGAGAAAAGCAATGGGGAAAGGACTCCCTATTTAATAAATGGTGTTGGGAAAACTGGCTAGCCATATGCAGAAAGCTGAAACTGGATTCCTTCTTTACACCCTATACAAAAATTAACTCCAGATGGATTAAAGATTGAAACATAAGACCTAACACCATAAAAACCCTAGAAGGAAACCTAGACAGTACCATTCAAGACATAGGCACAGGCAAGGACATCATGACTAAAACACCAAAAGCAATGGCAACAAAAGCCAAATAGAAAAATGGGATAGATTAAACTTAGGAGCTCTGCACAGCTAAAGAAACTATCATTAGAGTGAACTGGAACCAACAGAATGAGTTTTGCAGTCTACCCATCTGACAAAGAGTTAATAACCACAATGTACAAAGAACTTAAACAAATTTACAAGAAAAAAAACAACCCCATCAAAAAATGGGCAAAGGATATGAACAGACACTTCTCAAAAGAAGACATTTATGCAACCAACAAACATATGAACAAAGGCTCATCATCACTGGTCATTAGAGAAATGCAAACCAAAACCACATTGAGATGCCATCTCAAGCCAGTTAGAATGGCAATCATTAAAAAATCTGGAGACAACAGATGCTGGAGAGGATGTGGAGAAATAGGAATGCTTTTACACTGTTGGTGGGAGTGTAAATTGGTTCAACCATTGTGGAAGACAGTGTGGCAACTGCTCAAGGATCTAGAATTAGAAATACCATTTGACCAGCAACCCCATTACCGGGTATATACCCAAAGGATTATAAATCATTCTATTATACACAAGCACATGTATATTTATTGTGGCACTGTTCACAATAGCAAAGACTTGGAACCAAGCCAAATGCCCATCAATGATAGACTGGATAGAGAAAATGTAGCACATAAGTGGGGTTGAACAATGAGAACACATGGACACAGGAAGGGGAACATCACACACTGGGGCCTGTTGGCAGATAGTGGGGCTAGGGGAGGGTTAGCAAGGTGTGGGAGGATTGGGAGGACTAACATTAGGAGAAATACCTAATGTAGATGATGGCGGGATGGATGCAGCAAACCACCATGGCACGTGCATAGCTATGTAACAACTGCACATTCTGCACATATGCCCCAGAACTTAAAAGATAGAAAAAAAAAGAAAAAAGAAAAACTGCTCAGCATCATTAACAATCTGAACTGCAAATAAAAACCATGATGAAATACTATCCTACCCCAGTTAGAATGGCTATTATAAAAAGACAAAATTAACAGACTATGGTGAGGATACAGGCAAAAGGGAACGCTTTTTTATATCCTGTTCTTTGGAATATAAACACATCTGTAATCTGTAATGCTCATATCTGTAATCCCAGCACTTTGGAAGGCCAAGGCTGGTGGATCATCTGAGGACAGGAGTTCAAGACAAGCCTAACCAACATGGTGAAACTTATCTCTACTAAAAATACAAACGAATAAAGAAAATGTCATGTACATACACAGCGGATTACTATTCATCCATAAAAAAGGAATGAAATCATGTTATTTGCAGCAACATAGATGGAACGGGAAGTCATTATGTTAAGTAGAATAACCCAGGCACAGAAAGATAAATACATGTTTTCACTCCTATATGGGAGCTAAAATGTTGATCACATGAATATAGAGAATGGAATAATTGACAGCAGGGACTGGAAAGGATGCATGGGTAAGGAGATGATGAGAGATTGGTTAATGAATATAAATATACTATTAAATAGAAGGAATAAGTTCTAATATTTGATAGCAGAGAAGGGTGACTATAGTTAACAACAATGTATTATGTATTTCAAAGTAGCTAAAGGAGAGAATTTGAAGTCTTTCCAGCAAATATAAATGATAAATATTTGATATATGGATACCCTAGATACCTTAACTTGATCATTACACATTTCATATTTTCATGGAGTTGAATGGAAAAGGGTTTGGGGTTTATCTGTGTGCAGGATAGCGGGGCATGGTGGGCCGAAAGGGAACTTTTGGGCATGAAAACAGGAATGCCTGTTCCCATTTAGGGCCACGGGTTTTCAGGCCAAGGGTGGGCCTTTGCCAGGGAACCACCCTCTTCTTCCCAGTATTTTCTTGCCTCCTGTCCATATCGCAATGAACTAGAATTGGAAACATTCAATAGAGGATATAAGATAAAGTAATTTAAAAAACTTCATTAATTCAAAAGAATAAAGTAATACAGATGGGACAATTTTTAAAAAACCAAATAGCTAATAGACACAAATCCAGGCAAATTAATAATTACATTAGATGTAAATACACTGAATATGCCAATTAAAGGACAGTTATTGTCAGAATGAGTCTTAGTTGTTCATTCCTGAATATGGCAAACCACACTAAACTTAGTGGCTTCAAAAGCAATTATTTTATATGCTTACAATTATGTGATTTAAAAATTTGCACAGATTCAGATAGTTGGTTCTCATGCTGGTCTCACTTGTGGACATTCATGCAGCTGCAGACATTTGACACCTGAGCTAAGGCTATATGAATTAATTTGGACTGACTTACATATCTGGCAGTTGGTGCTGTCAGTTGGGCTATATCTTTCTGATACTCTTTCAGCCTGCTTTGAAACACAGCAGAATTATTCAAAATAGGGAAGAGCCACAGCCCTCTTGAGAAGTCAGCTTAGGAATCTATCAGTGTCATTTATATCACTTTCTGTTGGTCAAAGCAAATAATAAGATTATTTCAGCTTTGCCAGGTACAGTGACTCATGCCTGTAATCTCAACACTTTGAGAGGATGAGGCAGGAGAATTGCTGAGCCTAGTTCAAGTTTAGCCTGAGCAACATGGTGAGACCCTTGTCCCCATGAAATTTTTTTTTAATAGCTGAGTTTGATGGTGTTCACCTGTAGTTCCAGCTACTTGGGAAGCTGAGACCAAAGGATTGCTTGAGCCCTGGAGGTCAAAGCTGCAGTGAGTTGTGTTTGTGCCACTGCACTCCAGCTTGGGTGACAGAGAAAGACTCCATCTTAAAGAAAAAAAAAATCTCAGCTTTAAAGGGTAGGGAAATAGGTTCTATCTATTGATAGGAGATGCTACAAAGAATTTGGGGCCATGTGCAATCTGTAACAGTTTGCACTCTTGCTACAAATAATTTCTATTTTCCCACATGCAAAACGTGCATATTTAGTCCAAGTAAACACAAGATGTCACCTAATTATGGGACCAAGCTCAAAATCTATGATCTAGTGATTTGCATTGAGTCTAGATATCATTGAGTTTTTTTCAGCATAACTCCTCAAGTGTGGCTTTTCTTGATTACCAGAATTTTGAACTAAAAAGACAAGTTATGTGCTGTACACACTCCCAATTTACAATACCAAGACAAGGAAATGGTAACTGCAATAGACACTTCCCATTAAAAATGAGAGAACTATAGCAGTTGCTGTCCCATAGCAATTCTGAAATTCCACTTAGGCAAATATTGTCAGGTTTCTCTACACTGAGCCAGAGATGTTCTGTCACTGGGGTCTGGTTCTGCTTCTGGAGTGGTTCCATATTCCATAGCTCTCTGTGGGACTTGGTTCTCTATCTGGGTCTTGGGCTCTGTCATCTGAGACATTCTTTATTTTCTAGAAGAAATTGACTATATTTGCACTAAATAGTTTTCTTAGTTTGCTTTCTGTTCATGTAAATGTGGGGATCTGAGATCACTTTTTCATTTTGAACCATCTTAGTCCCTTTTAATCTAAACTGATAATGTCTTTTCTAGTAATGTTTCCTAAAAAAAAGTAGTAGGTTCCAATGAGTCATACTAGGGTTTATTCCATACCCCAATAGCAATAACCATTCTTTTTTTCTGAGACAGACTACTCTTTAGTGTAGGTATATCAGGTTGCTGTTGAAACACGACCTTAATATTCTAGTAAGGAACTCTTTGAGTGGCCAAAAACATCTACTAAGAACTGCCTTAATGTCTCAGTGCCTTAATGTCTCAGAGGTTCTAGCAAAAGATCACACTCTTGACTGAATATGTATCCTAAGTCTATTTCTCACTTTGAGAATAGTTTACCAGCCGAATAGATAAAAGATAAGAAATTACTTTATTTTCCAGCACAGTAAGTCCTGGGAACTCTATAATTTCTCTAATTTCTGCTTGAAAACAGAACAGTTGTTTTTTTAGTTCATCTCTATTTCTGTACATTTTATGCAGGTATAAGAAGCTAGTTGATTTTTGCAACAGTCTTTCTATAAATCTTCCTAGATTCACAAGTTATTAGGTGTATTTTCTATTTTCCAAGATTCTGTAGGAAACAGAAAAAAAAAAAAACCTCTCTTTATTTCTCTACTCATTAAAACAAAGAAGTAGAACTAAAAAATCAAATAGAGGGAATAAAATGAAATGCTAAAAAAACTTTATTAATCCAAAAGAAAATAAGAAAGGCAGAAAAAAGTAACAAAGTATAGATTGGATAAATTAAAAAATTACAAGATGATAGACACAAACCAAGCCAAATTAGTAATTACATTAAATGTAAATGGACTGAATATGCCAATTAAAACATAGATATTTTCAAACTGAGTCTTAGTCATTTATTGCTATATAACAAACTATCCCGAACTTAGTGGCTTCAAAAAGCAGTTATTTTATATGCTTACAATTTTGTGATTTAACAATTTGCACTGAACTCAGATGCCCAGTTTTGCCAATTGTTTCATACTGCATATATGAGTCACTGTTTTCCCAGTCCCCAATAACATTTTCCTCACTACATTTTGGCTTCCACCTATTGCACAGTCTCAAAGCTAGTGAAATATTTTATTTATTTTTTTGTTGTTGTGCAGCACCCAATTTCCAGATATCATTTTCTGATTCAGTTATCTTTGGCTGAATAGCAAATGACTCCCAAATTTAGCTTGAAACAACAAAAATTTTATATCATCAAAAGTTCTGTAGGCTGTTAGTTTGTATGATTAGTTGGAATGTTCTTGCACTGCTCTCAATGGGTTCTTTCATACAGCTGAAGTTACCTAGCTTCTTTTTATGGCTCTGTGTATTCCAAAATGGAAGAGCATAAGTTCTAAGGCACCTTGAAGCCAAGACTTGAAAATTAAATATTTCACTTCTGACACACTATATTGAATAAAGGATAGTGGCCCAGATTCAAAAAATGTGTGTGTGTTTTGGGGGGGGGGGGATGCTGAGAAAAAATAGCAGACAGGAGGCAGGACTAATTTGCAGCTCTCAGATGGACAGAACAGCATGTGCAGACTTGCATTGTGAGCTTTTGCTCCAAGAACTCCTGCAGGAACATACCAGGAAAACAAAAGAATACATGGGCCCTTTGAATGAAGTGGCTTGCCACTGCAAACTCCATGAGACAGCCAAAATCTGTGAGTGCCCAAAGTGTGAGAGGGGGAAATTTCATCTTTGAACACACATCCTCACTGAAAATCCAGATCACAGGAGAAGGATTTAACCTTACCTAGAGCTGAAATAAATTTAGAAAGCTGAGTGAAATATAAAAGTAAAAGAAGCAGTGGGAAGAGCCCTGTGAGAATTCCCAGTCCCCACGGAAGCCCAAGGAAGACATTTCTTACTTTATCTCACCTGGATTTTGGGAGAGGGCCGTCAGTAGAATCAGGGAAGGACCACAGAAAGAAGAATACTACCAGCTTAACTTTGTGATAATTTTGACTAAGCATGAATTTTTCTGGGCTGAATCTGGAGGAGACAGATTAACAGGAAGTACATACATGAGCACAGAAGCCATGGCAGATGGGAAGGTGTGGGACCTGAAAGCCCTGCTTGCTTTCTCAGTAGGGAGGCTTGTAGCCTGGAACAAGATCTCAGCCCTGATCACCACCTGCCTGGATATAGGCTTGGTGCTGTTGGTGAGGCATAGCGTGAGTGAGATTGGCCTTGTTTGCTGAGTGGGAGCTGGGTGATGCTTGTCACTGCCAACTTTTCCCACTTTGCTGGTGACTGTATGGTGTAGCAGAGGCAGCCATAATCTCCATGGAAACATATTTCCATTGGCCTGAGGCCCACACTCCCATTTCCCACAGCGGGCTGCAGCAAGCCCTGCTCAAGGAGAGTCTGAGCTCTCACATGCCTAACCCCTAACCCTTTCCCTACCTGATGGTATTTCTCTACCTAGCCTGGTAGCTGAAGACAAAATACATAATCTCTTGGGTTTTCCAGATGAGTCCTGCCCATCATCTAGAAAACCTGAATTCTTATCTAGGTGACCTTAGGGCAAGCTTATATTCCTTCTATACTGTGGCAACTGATGTTCTGATAGTGCATCCTCCTGGCTGGAGGCCAACCTACTCAAGCGATTACAGTAACTTATAAAAAAACTACCCACCTCCAAGAAAGGAGAAAACAACAGCTAATTCCACTGTCTGTAACATCCTGGCTAACCAGAGGGCCTGAGTCTGTCTACACGACAACTTCACTAGCATAATCAGCATTTGAGAAAACCAGCACACTAAGCAAAACAACCAAGGACCCTCACAGAGCCCACTTCACTCTCTTGCTTCCTCCACTGAAGCAGTTGCCAGTATCCATGACTGAGAGACCTGAAGATGGATCACATTACAGGACTCTTTGCAGACACTTCCCTATACCAACCCAGAGCCTGGTAGCTCTCCTGAGTGGCTAGACCCAGAAAAGCCATAACAATCACTGCAGTCTGGCCCTCAGGAAGCCCCATCCCTAAGGGGAGGTAGAGAGCACCATATTAAGGGACCACCCCATGGGACAAAAGGATCCGAACAGCAGCCCTTGAACCTTAGATCTTTCCTCTGATGTAGTCTAACCAAATGAGGAAGAAACCAGAAAATAGATTCTGGTAATATAAAACAAGGTTCTTTTTTTCAAGGTTCTCACCCTGAAAAGATCACACTAGTTCACCAACAATGGATCTAAATTAAGAAGGAATCTCTGAATTGCCAGAAAGATAATTCAGAAGACTGATTACTAAGCTACTGAAGGAGGCACTAGAAAAACATGAACTTCAACTTAAACACATTTTTTAAATGGTATAGAATATGGGTGAAAAATCCAAAGAAATAGATAGCATAAAAAAATAATAATAATAACTTCTGGAAATGAAAGACACACTCAGAAAAATGTAAAATACACTGGAAAGTTTCAACAATAGAATTGAACAAGTAGAAGAAAGAATTTCAGAACTTGAAGACAAGGCTTTTGAATTAACCCAATTCAATAAAGACAAAGAAAAAAATAAAAGAAATAAACAATGCCTCCAAGAAGTTTCAAATTATGTTAAATGACCAAACCTAAGAATAATTGGTGTTGCCAAGGAAGGAGACAAATCTAAAAGTTTAGAAAACTTATTTGAGGGAATAATTGAGGAAAACTTCCCTGGCCTTGCTAGAGATCCTGATATCAAAATAAAAGAAGCTCAAAGAACATCTAGAAAATTCATCAAAAGATCATCAGCTAGGCACATAATCATAAGGTTATCTAAAGTCAAGACAAAGGAAAGAATCTTAAGAGCTGGGAGGCAAAAGCATCAGGTAACCTATAAAGGAAAACCTATCAAATTAACAGATTTCTCAGCAGAAACCCTGCAAACTAGAAGGGGTTAGGGTCCTGTCTTTAACTTCCTTAAGCAAAACAATTATCAGCCAACAATTTTTTATCCAGTGAAACTAAGCCTTGTAAATGAAGATAAAGATAAAGTCTTTTTCAGACAAATGAATGCTGAGAATTCACCACTATCAAGCCAGCACTACAAGAGTTCTAAATCTTGAAATAAAACCTTAAAATACAACAAAATAGAGCCTCATTAAAGCATAAATATCATATTGCCTATAAAACAATACACACACACACACACACACACACACACACACACACACAGAAACCAAGGTATTCAGGCAACAACTAGCATCATGACTAGAAGAGTACTTTACATCTCTATACTAAAATTAAATATAAATGGCCTAATTGCTTCCCTTAAAAGATACAGAATGGCAGAATAAATAAGAATTCATCAACCAAGTATCTGATCAGCAAACTAACACACAACAGAAAACCAAACACCACATGTTCTCAGTCATAAGTGGGAACTGAACAATGAGAACATGTGGACACAGGGAGGGGAAAAACACACACTGAGGCCTGTTGGAAGTATGAGGGAGGAAAAGCATCAGGATAAATAACTATTACATGTGGAGCTTAATACCTAGCTGATGGGTTGACAGGTGCAGCAAACCATCATGGCACATGTTTACTTATGTAACAAACCTGTATGTCCTGCTCATGCATCCTGGAACTTAAAATAAAATAATAATAAAAACATGTCAGAATGGCTTCTTACCTACAAATTATCGGAATAATTCCCCAACAATGATTCTTAACCAGGCTGAAATGATAAACATTTCAGAATCTGGATAGAAACAAATATCAAGATTTAGGAGAAAGTTGAAACACAATCCAAGGAATCTAAGAATCCAATAAGATGATACAAGAGGTGAAATGTGAAAGATGGAGACTTAGCAGCAGCAGCAGTGTGTAAGGGTGTGTGAACCTAGAGGAGTTCTTATATTAATTTTTTGTCATTGATTTATATTAGGCAGGTGCAAAAGTAATTGCTGTTTTCAGCATTGTAAGTAATGGCAAATAGTTTAATTTTACTGTTGTCAAAGTGAATATCTTTCATAATTTTGACCCTTTGAATATTCAGACTTGCTCTAAGTCCTGATATTTTAGGAATTTGAAACAAGCTGAACTGATAGAGCTGAATCACTCACTACAAGAATTTCATAATACAACCACACGTATTAATAACAGAATAAAACAAGCTGAGGAATCGAAGAGATTAAAAACTGATTCTTTGAATCATTTAATCAGACAAAAATAAAGAAAAAAATAAACAAAACCTCCACAAAATAAGAGATTATGTAAAAAGACCAAATATATGACTCATTGGCATTCTTGCAAGACAGTGAAAGAAAGGAAGCAATTTGAAAAACATATTGAGGATATTCATGAAAATTTCCCAAACCTCAGTAGGGAGGCCAATATTTAAATTCAGGAAATGCAGAGAACTTTTCTGAAATACTACACAAAAAGACCTCATCAAGACACATACTCATCAAATTCTTCAAGATCAAAATGAAAGAAAAAAATGTTAAAGGTAACTAGAGAGAAGGAGTAGGTCACCTACAAAGGGACCCATATTAGGCTAACAGTAAACCTTTCAGAAGCAACTCTTCAAGGCAGATGAGACTGGAGGCCCATATTCAGTATTCTTAAAAAAAAAAAAGAAATTTCAACAAAGAATTTCATATGCAGCCAAACAAAACTTTATAAGCAAAGGAAAAATAAGATCCTTTTCAGACAAGAAAATGCTAAGGAAATTCATTAACACCAGACATGATTGCAAGAGGTTCTTAAGAGAGTGCTCGGTGTGAAAACACAAGACCATTACTGACCACCACAAAAACACACTGAAGTAAATAAACCATTGACAATAAAAAAGCAACTACACAAACAAGTCTGCATAACACCACGATGACAGGATTGAATTCACACATATCAATATTACCCTTGAACATAAATGGACTAAATACTCCACTAAAAAGTCACATAGCGGCAAGTTGGATAAAGAAGCAAGACCCAACTCTATGTTGTCTTCAAGAGACCCATCTCACATGCAAGAACACACATAGCCTCAAAGTACACGTATGGAGAAAAATCTACCAAGCAAATGAAAAATGAAAAAGAAATTAGGCCCCAAATTTGACACTTGACTATTGGATCTAACAGACAACTACAGAACACTCCATCCAAAAGCAACAGAATATACATTCTTCTCATCTGCACATGGCACATACTCTAAAATTGACTACTCAATTGGCCATATAATAATTCTCAGCAAATCCAGAAAAACCAAAATCATACCAACCACATTCACAGACCACAATGCAATAAAAATAAACATCAAGACTAAAATGTTTGCTCAAAATCACACAATTACATAGAAATTTAAAACCTTGCTCCAGCATGATCTTTGGGTAAATAATGAAATTAAGGCAAAAATGAAGAAATTCTTTGAAATTAATAAAAGCAAAGGCACAACATACCAGAATCCCTGGAAAATAAATAAAGCAGTGTTAAGAGAAAAGTTTATAGCATTAAATTCCCACATCAAAGAGTTAGAAAGATCTCAAATAATAACTGACCATCATACCTAGAAGAACTAGAAAAACGAGAGCAAATCAACTTCAAAGCTAGCAGAAGACAAGAAATAACCATATCAGAGCTGAACTGAAAGAAATTGATAATTGAAACAGATTTTTATCCATATTTTACTTTGAGGCTGTTGTGTGTCCTTGAATGTGAGATGAGTCCCTTGAAGACAACACAGAGTTGGGTCTTGCTTCTTTATCCAACTTGCCACTATATGTCTTTTAAGTGGGGTATTTAGCCCATTTATGTTCAAGGTTATTATTAATATGTGCAGATTTGACTCTGTCATCATACAAAAGATAAATGAAACCAGAACTTTGTTCTGTGAAATAAGATTGAGAGATCATTAGCAAGACTAATAAAGAGAAAAGGGGAGAAGATGCACATAAACACAATCAGAAATAAGAAAGATAACATTGCCACTCACCCCACAGGGGAAAAAAAACTCTCAGAGATGATTACAGACACCTCTATGCCCACAAAATAGAAAACCTACAGGAAATTCATAAATTCCAGAAACATACAACTTTCGGAAGATTGAATCAGGAAAAAGGTGAAACCCTGAACAGATGAATGAGTTCCAAAACTGAATCAGTAATAAAATTCTACCAACCAAGAAAAGCCCTGTACCAGAGGGATTAACAGCCAAATTCTACCAGATGTATGAAGAAGAGCTGGTACTAATCATACTAATAATATTTTAAAGTGTTGAGAAAAAGGGATTCCTTTTTAACTCATTTGATGAGGCCAGTGTCAGCCTGATACCAAAATCTGGCAGAGACAACTAAAAAAGAAAACTTCGGGCCAATACCCTTGAAGAACATAAATGCAAAAATCCTCAGCAAAATGCTAACAAACCAAACCCTGCAGCATATCATAAAGCCAACCCACCATGATCAAGTAGGCTTTATCCTTAGGATGCAAGTTTGGTTCAACATATGCAAATCCATAAATGTAATTTATCACATAAACAGAACTAAAGTAAAAACCACATGACCAACTCCATAGATGCAGAAATCCTTTTGATAAAATTCAACTACCCCATTATAAAAATCCTCAACAAATTAGGCATTGAAGAAACATACCTCAAAATAATAAAAGCCATGTATGACAATCCCACAGCCATCATCATACTGAATGGAAAAAAGCTGAGAACATTTCTATTGAACACTGGAATTAGACAAGGATATTTACTCTCACCACTCCTATTCCACATAGTACTAGAAGTCCTATCCAGAGTAATGAGGAAAGAGAAAGAAATAAAAGGCATCCAAACAGGCAGAGAAAAAGCAAAACTATCTCTGTTAGCAGACAATATAATTTTATACATAGAAAACTCCATAGTCTCTGCCCAAGAGCTCCTAGTTCTGATAAAACAACTTCAGCAAAGTCTTGGATACAAAGTCAATGTGAAAAAGTCAGTAGCATTCCCATACACCAATAACATCCAAGCTGAGAGCCAAATCAATAATACAATCCCATCCACAAGAGCCCCAAAATGAACAAAATACCTAGACATATAGCTAACCAAGGAAGCAAATGATCTCTGCAATGAAAAGTACAAAACACTACTGGAAGGAATTAGAGATTACACACACAAATGGAGAAACAGTCCATGCTCATGGATGAGAATAAAACATTTTGTTAAAATGGTCATACTGTCCAAAGCAATTTATAGGTTAAATGCTATTCCTATCAAACTACCAACAACATTTTTTACAGACTTAGAATAAACTATTCTAAAATTCATTTGAAACAACAACAACAAAAAAAACCCTCACAGCCAAAGCAATCCTAAGCAAAAAGAACAAAGCTGGTGGCATCACATTACTCAACTTTTAACTATATTACAAGACTACAGTAGTGAATACAGCATGATACTGGCACAAAAACTGACACATAGGCCAATGTAACAGAATAGAGAGCTCAGAAATTATGCTACACACCTACAACCATCTGATCTTCAACAAAATCAACCAAAACAAGCAATGAGGAAAGGACTCTCTATTCAACAACTAGTGCTGAGTTAACTGGCTAGGCATATCTAGAAGACTGAAACTGGACCCCTTCCTTACATCATATAAAAAAAAAAAAAAAAGGTGGAAAAAAAAAAAAAAAAAAAAAAAAAAAAAAAAAAAAAAAAAACACAAAAAACAAAACAAAACAAAAAACCCTAGAAGTAAAGCTAGGTCCTAGCAAATATTTAATGATGAAAGCAAATGCAATAAAAACAAAAATTAATTAATGGAACTTTATTAAACTAAAGAGCTTTGCACAGCAAAAGAAACTGCCAACGGAGTGAACAGACAATTTGCAGAATGGGAGAAAATATTTGCAAACTATGCATCTGACAAAAGTCTAACATCCTGAATGTATAAGGAACTTAAACAAATTAACAACTGAAAAACAAACAACCCTGTAAAAAAAAAAGTAGAGTATGAATGGACACTTCTCAAAAGAAGACATACAGGTGGTCAAGAAGCATATACAAATCCTCAACATCATTAGAGAAATTCAAATTAACAGGCAAAACATAACAGATGCTTGTGAAGTTGCAGAGAAAAGAGAACAATTAGTCAATGCTTGTGGCAATGTAAATTAGTTAATTCAGTGTGGAAAGCAGTTTGGTAATTTCTCAAGAAACTTAAAAAAGAGTTATCATTCAACTCTGCAGTCTCATTATTGGGTATATACCCAAAGGAATATAAATTGTTTTTTTTTTTTAAATTGCATTTTAGGTTTTGGGGTACACGTGAAGAACATACAAGACTGTTGCATAGGTACACACATGGCAGTGTGATTTGCTGCCTTCCTCCCCTTCACCTATATCTGGCATTTCTCCCCATGCTATCTCTCCCCGCCTCCCCACTCCCCGTGCCTCCCCCATTTCCCCCCAACAGACCCCAGTGTGTAGTGCTCCCCTCCCTGTGGCAGCCATCAAAAATGATGAGTTCGTGTCCTTTGTAGGGATGTGGATGAACCTGGAAACCATCATTCTCAGCAAACTGACACAAGAGCAGAAAATCAAACACCACATGTTCTCACTCATAGGCGGGTGTTGAACAAGGAAAACAAATTGTTTTAAAGACAAATGCATGTGTATGTTTATTGTGGTACTATTCACACTAGCAAAGACATGGAATCAACCTAAATGCTCATCAAAAGTGAGCTGTATAGAGAAAATGTGGCATATATACACCATGGAATACCAAATAGCCATAAAAAGAACAAGATTATCTTTTTTGCAGCAACATAAATGGTCCTGGAGGTCATTATCCTAAGTGAACTAACACAGAAACAGAAAGCCAAATACTGCGTGTTGTCACTTACAAGTGGAAGTTTAATACTGAGTATATGTGGACACAAAAAAGGGAGCAATAGGCACTGTGGCCTACTTGAGGGTGGAGGGTGGAAGGAGGGTGTGGTTTTAAAAACTACCTACCAGATACTATGCTTATCATCTAGGTGACAAAATAATGTGTATACCAAACTCCTGTGACACACAATTTACCTGTATAACAAACTTGCACGTATACCCTCAATTTATGATAGTTTTATTTCTACTGAAATGTCTAGTTCTATCAAAATTTCACTACTGAGCAATGTTATAGGCTAATAAAATACAGTTTGCTCCTTCATTCAGGCAGTTACTCATTTATTTAAAAATTTTGAGTGTCTGTTTTGTGAATCAGGACGAAGAAGAAAAACAGACATAAGAAACTGCCCTCAGGAAGTTCACAGTCCAGACGGGGAAGCAAATAAATGAATATGTTCACTACAATACCATAACAATTTGTGGTACAATAAAAAATACATTTGGTCTTTGTCCTTTCCCCATTCCCAATAAAGCACCTAAAAATACTCTAAATATTTGGAAATTAAGTAACATGCTCTAATGGCCATGGGTCCAAGAAGACCTCACGAGGGAAAATATTTTAAATTTAATATGACAGAAAAATCATTTCAAAATTTGTGGAACACATCTAAAGTAGTTCTACAGGGAAATGTAAAGCTTGAAGTAATATGTTATAAGAGAAGAAAAGTTGTAAGAAAGTGAATTAAACCTTGCCAGATTGTCTCACTGGCAACTGTGGCTCCTGTTCTATGCCTTTCTGAGTAAATCCCTGGCAAGGGTAGCCTCTGCGCTGTGTTGGCAAGACATACTGATAACAGCTTAATGATACAGTCACAAGGAAAAAGCTTTGCAAGGTTCTCAGTATGTATGAGAGTGGGTAACCATAGCCAGACTGGAAGCAACATTCCAACGAAGTCAGCCTATGCATGTTTGTATAGCATGACCCTCTACTGGAGTCTGACCAAAGTCCCCTGCTGTCATTGGTCTGAGAGAAATGAAAACATATCTTAAATAACTTCAATTGACTAAGTTTTTCTTTTTAAAATCTAAGGCAAAGGATATGTACAAACCCTTGTTTTTGAGTGACTAAAAATGTACTTTCAAAATGAATAAAATTCCTAATTTACTGATGGTATATAAAAAGTAAAAATGACACTGTATGATGTTTGCTTTATTAAATGTTCTGATGTATTTTTTGAAGTAAACTTACATTTGATCTCTAGGATACAAAGATCCCTGATCACTCTGAAAATTAACTGGCCAAAGAAAAGTCCAATTGGCTAAGGGACAAGAAGAGATAATTGAATAAGAAGTCTCATTAAATGATTAAAATTCTGGTGATTATAAAACGTGTTAATTTTGTTTTTAGTATATTAAAGAAGTTAATGAAAGGTCATAGGAGGGTAAACTGGGGATAAATTATTTCCCTTTCTGAATGACAATTTCACCTTCAGTTAGCTGACCGGCTCTGGAAATAAAGATTGTATGTGTCAATTATGTAATTAAGCAATATTTACTATGGTTAAAATGAACTCTGATTGGTAAATTCCATCTGGACTTAGAGAGCTATAAATACCTCACAAGAAGTCATATCTTTAAGATACCTTTTGTGTGGAATTCTTGTAACTCAGCAAGTCCCTTGTGCGAACACTGGAATGTATGCCTATGGAATTATATTAAGCTTCTAAGGAGCATGAGGGTTTTAAGTCATAGCAGCTTTCACATTTCGTTCAGTGTGAATCTTATTACTTTGAAACTGAGCTGTTACTTGGAGAGTCAATAAAAAATAGCTCCTATGTGGCTGTGGGACTATGGCAGGGACTGCTGTAGGGTCTACTTTTATAGAAGATAAACATTAGGCAAGCTGTGATGCTTGTCCATATCCTTTTGAGTAGATTAACGGTGATCACTTTTTGGTTTTTTTTTGGTTGGTTTTATTTTTGGTCAGTAAATACATACATGTGGCATAGTTAAGAACAATTGCTTTTCTTACGTTCCATTGCTTTATAAACTCACATCCCTTATACAGTCATCATTAAAACTTACTGACTGACAGTACCAAAGGTAGAAGCCTCCAACACTGTAAAAGCATGGCAAGATAGACTTCAGGATAGGTCAGCCCTGACAGTACTCACTGTGGAGTTTAGCATTGAGTACTTTCTAGTTCTGTTTGAAAGAGGATTTCACCCACTGTCACTCAATCACCCAACAGGGAACAAGGCTTCTCTTGGCTTTGGCACTCACTGTTCCTTGGAAGGGTTTCTGATTGGTGGAGGCAGAGCAGACAGTGAGTGGTCGAAAGTGGATTGACGGCCCCAAATGAACCAACAGAACGTGCAGGAATCCTACCCAGGCCAAGACCCAGAGGCAAAAGGTGAGAGCTGTTGCCAGCCACATGCAACTTCATCAAAGTACAGCAGCATAGTTTTTAATATGTAATAGTTGAAACTGAATAAACCACAGGCGGAAAATTTCAAGATNGCTAGTCTCGAACTCCTGACCTAGGGTGATCCACCTGCCTCAGTCTCCCAAAGTGCTGGGATTACAGGCTTGAGCCACTGCGCCCGGCCCCCACCCACACCTTTGTTCTACTTCTCAAGCTCCTTGCCATTTATTTTGAGTTCCTTCCTGCTTCGATGACCAACCTGGCAGCCTTCAGGGGTAGGGCAGCCCAGTGGCTTCCTAAGGCTCAATTTCTTACTTTTTAAAGAAAACCCACTGGAAATGTAAAAAGATGGCAAACATTCTGTTACTAGAATTCCACTCAAGAAGGGTACTATTTTTGGCTAGAAAAATGCTTGACACCACTCCCTCCCCACCTAAAGGATGAACAGGAAGGCTTTGAGGCTGCCTTCTGAAGACAGTGGGCTGGGCTCCTGCAGGCTCCCGAGGTCCTGCCGTGAGGCCTGCACATTTGGGGACACTCAGAACAGTGAAAGGGGCTGAGGGTCTCCTTCTTCACATCTGTATCACGCATAACTCTGTCCCTCCTTTAAATAAATTATTTTTAGCCTGGGCAGCCAGACCTCGTCTCTGCTGAAAATAAAAATTAAAAATGAGCCAGGTGCAGTGACATGTGCTCATATAGTCCCCGCTGCTCGGGAGGCTGAGACAGGAGAATCACTTGAGCCCAGGAGTTAAGCCTGCGGTGAGCGATGATTACGCCGCTGCATTCCAGCCTGGGTCCGAGATAAGAATGAAGTCACAGCACTTGTCGAACTGTGGCAAATGCCTCCCCTCCACCCATTTTTCTTACTATTTTCCTCCCAAACTCAGCTGTCCCCTTTGAGCAGGTCCCAACAGCCGCTGGCCCAGCACTGCCTCTGCAAAGCCCCTCACACCCCTGATCTCACTTCTTTAGTTCTCCTGTCTGTCTGCTTCCCTGGGGAACTGAAGATTCTGGATGGCAGGAAAAAGCTTTCATTTGACTATTTTCACACCTGGCCATGTGCTCGGCACGTCAGCATGTGCTCAATGGATGTGCAGGTGCACATTTGCTTTCTGTTGTTGGGAAAAACTTGGACCTCATTTTTAAAACATCAGTTTTCCCCAGAGAAAAGCCTTCATGGCTTGTTTTGGGTTACTTCTGATTCCAAAGGAGATTTCAGAGACCAAAAGGAAGGCAGGATGAATCTTCCTACAAAGCTCAACCCAACCTAAAAAAAAAGTTCTTGGCAGTCTTAATTCATTGAAACATCTCAAATTAGCTCTAAAAATCGATGTCCAGCTGATAAATGAATAGTGTGATGGGTGGCCTCCATCCCACCTCCATATTTAACTCAAAAATAACTTTGAATAAAGTATCGCTCTTGTCGGGGTGTGGTGGCTCATGCCTGTAATCCCAGCTCTTTGGGAGGCCAAGGTGGACAGATTGCTTGAGCTCAGGAGTTTAAGGCTAGCCTAGGCAACATGGTGAAAACTGTCTCTACAAAAAAAATTAGTTGGTTGTGGTGATGTGTGCCTGTAATCCCAGCTGCTTGGGAGGCTGAGGTGGGAAGATCACTTGAGCCTAGGAGGAGGAGGTTGCAGTGAGCTGAGATCACACCTCTTCACTCCAGCCTGGGCAACGAAGCAAGACCCTGTCTCAAAAAAAAAAAAAAAAAAAAAAAAAAAAAAAAAAAAAAAAAAACCTCAGTAATAAATCAAACAAAATATTCAATATTGGTATGGTTTGGATTTGTGTCCCCACCGAAATATCAAACCGAATTGTAATTCCTAATGTTGGATTTTAGCAGCATTCATGAACATTTGATGCTGTTCTCAAGAGATCTGGTTGTTGAAAAGTGTGTAGAACTGTTTGAGCACAGTGGCTCACACCTATAATCCCAGCACTTTGGGATGCCAAGGCAGGTGGATCACTTAAGGCCAAGAGTTAGAGACCAGCCTGGCCAACATGGTGAAACATTCTCTTCTAAAAATACAAAAATTGGCTGGGTGTGGTGGCACATGCTTATAATTCCAGCTACTCGAAGGCTGAGGCAGGAGAATCACTTGAACTTGGGAGGTGGAGGTCGCAGTGAGCCGAGATCATGCAACTGCATTCCAGCCTGAGTGACAGAGCGAAACTCTATCTCAAAAAAAGTGTGTAGCACCTCCCCGCTCATCACTCTCCCTTGCTCCTGCTCTGGTCATGTAAGATGCCTGCTCCCTCTTTCTGCTGTGATTGGAAGCTTCCTGAGGCCTTTCTGGAGGAGAAGCTGCTGTGCTTTCTGTACAGCCTGTAGAGCCATAAGCTAATTAAATTTCCTTATAAATTATTTCTTTATAGCAATGCAAGAATAAACTAATGCAAATATCTTCATGGAAAAAATTGTAAAAACCTTATTAGATACGTAAATAAATCAAAAGAAACAGCATGTTGATGAATTGGAAGACAATGTTATAAAGATGATGACCTTCTTCCAATTGATTTATAGAGCTAATATTATCCAAATAAAAATTTCAAGAGTATGTTGTGAACTTGCCAAAAAATACATAACATTAGAAAGAGTTATGGATAACCAAGATGTTTTGAAAAAGAAAAACAAGATGTACTAGTATCTTCTATTTCAGATAACAAAATTTTAAATGAAGCTGTGTATTTAAGGCAATGTGTTATTAAAACAGGAATAAACAAAACAGACCAAAAGGAAAAATAGAGATCTAGAATTTGATGTGGGAACACATGGATTAGTGCTGTATGCTGGAGGAGGCATTGCAGAACACTGTAAAAATATTCTTTTTTCCTTTCTTTTTTTTTTTGAGATGGAGTTTTGCTTTTGTTGCCCAGGCCGGAGTGCGATGATGCAATCTTGGCTCACCACAACCCCCACCTGCTGGGTTCAAGGGATTCTCCTGCCTAAGCCTCCTGAGTAGCTGGGATTACAGGCATGTGCTATCATGCCAGACTAATTTTGTATTTTTAGTAGAGATGGAGTTTCTCCCTGTTGGTCAGGATGGTCTTGAACTCCTGACCTCAGGTGATCTGCCCACCTTAGCCTCCCAAAGTGCTGGGATTACAGATATGAGCCATCACGCCCCAGGTGTAAAAATATTCTTTATTCAATAAATTATTTTAGGACAGATGAGTATTCATGTAGATAATTAGGAAATTTATTTTTCCTTCACACTATACACAAAAATAAAATTTCAGGTTTCACCAAGTCCTGTTAAAAAATTAACTACAAACATTTTAGAAGATAACATAGAAGACCATCCTCAAGACCTCAGGATAGGAAAGAATTTACTGCATAACACACAGAAAGCATTAACTATAAAGGACAAGACTGATATATCCAACTACATTCATTTTAAGTACATACTTCAATAAAAGACATATTTAAGAAAAAGTTCAGTTGTGAAATGATGGAATATATTTGTGATACATATCTCTCATTCAAGTATTAACCAGGCCCAACCCTGCCTAGCTTCCTAGATTAACAAGGTCAAGTGTGTTCAGGGTGGTGTGACTGTAGACTGCAACACATATCTGACAAATAACACTGACATAGAATTTCTGCAAATCAATTTTAAAAATACAGACTACTCAATAGGAAGAAATAGAAAACCAACATTTTATAAAATAGTAATTTAAATAGCCAAAAATGCATTAAAAGTGCTCATTCTCATCAGTAATCAGAGATTGGAAAGTTAAAACCATAATGAGAGATTATTACACATCAAGGGATTACAAAATTATAAGTCTGACAATATCAGGGTTGGTAATGTGGAATAACAAGAACTCTCACTGCTGGCAGAGTAGAAATTGGTATAATAACTTTGAAAAATTGTTTGGCATTTTTTAGCAAAACTGAGCATATGTATATTTTAAATCTGAGCAATTTTCTTCCTAGCTATTTATGTAGAGAAGCTCATGTATATGTGTAGCCGGATATATGTATAGGAATTCTCACAATAGCACAATTCAAAACAACAAAAAAATTTAAAACCACAATACTACCAGTAATTTGCACAATGGAATTTTTTATATAGAAATGAAAACAAATAAATTAGAGCTACATGGAACCACAAGGGTAAATCTAAAAAAGTAATTTTGAGCTAAACAAGCAAGAGATAATATAGTTATATGATTCAATTTATGTGAAGTTTTTCCTCTAAAGGCTAAATTAGGGAGAGTACTGAGGAGTTTTTATTCTAGCCACATCTTTTTAAAGTTTTATTTTTAATTGATATATAATAATTGTACATATTTATGGAATAAAGTGTAATGTTTTGATACATGCATACATTGTATAACGATAACATCAGATTAATTGCATATTTCTTCACCTGAAACATTTACCATTTCTTTGTGGTGAAATATTTAAAAATCATTGGCTGGGCATGGTGACTCAAGCCTGTAATCCCAGCACTTTGGGGGACTGAGGCGGATGAATCACCTGAGGTCAGGAGTTCTAGACCAGCCTGACAAACATGGAGAAACACCATCTCTACTAAAAATATAAAATTAGCTGGGTGTGGTGGTGCATTCTTGCAATCCCAGTTACTTGGGAGGCTGAGGCAGGAGAATTGCTTCAACCCAGGAGGCAGAGGTTGCGGTGAGCCAAGATCATGCTACTGCACTCCAGCCTGGGTGACAGAGTGAAACTCCATCTCAAAAAAAAAAAAAAGTCTCTTCTAGCAATATTTAATATACAACATATTATTGTTAACTATATTCATCCTGGGACACTAGAATTTATTCCTCCTAACTACAACTTTGTGCGCATTTGCCAACCCCTCCTCATCCTCCCCTCTCGCACTTCCAAGACTCTAGTAACTACTATTCTACTCTCTACTTGTAAAATATCAACTTTTTTCAATTCCACATATGAGTGAGAACATGTGGTATTTGTCTTTCTATGCTTGGCTTATTTCATTTAATATAATGGCGTCATGTTCATCCATGTTGTTGCAAATAACATTTTTATGGCCAAATCGTATTTATTTGTGTATATCTACCACAGTTTTTGTACCCATTTATCCATTGATGGACACTTAGATTTATTGCATATCTTGGCTATTGAGAATAGTGCTATAATAAACAAGGGATTACAGTGTTTTTTTGTTTGTTTGTTTTTTGTTTTTTTTTAAAACATACGGATTTCATTTCCTCTGGATATATACTCAGGGGGAATGACTCAGAAGTGGGATTGCTGGATCATATGGCAGTTTGATTTGTAATTTTTAGGAACTTCCATACTGTGATTCATAATGGCTGTACTAATTTATGTTCCCACCAACGCTGCGTCCTTTCTCCACAGCCTTGCCAGCATTTGATGTTTTTTGTTTTGTTTTGTTTTTTTTTCTTTTGGTTAGCCCTTCCAGCGGGGGTGAGGTGACATCTCATTGTGATTTTGGATTTTGATTTGCATATACCTGATGATAATGATGTTCAGTATGTAAAAATAAACCTATTAACAATTTGTGTGACTTCTTTTGAGAAACATTTATTCAGATCTTTTGCCCATGTGTAATAAGATTTTTTGTTTTCTTAGTTACTGATTTCCTTTTCAAATATTTTCTCTCATTCTATATATTGTCTCTTCACTCTATTGATTTTTTCCTTTGCTGTGCAGAAGCTTTTTAAATATATGATCCCATTTGTCTATTTTTGCTTTTTTTGCCTGTGATTTTGAGTTCTTATCCAAAAAATTATTGCTCAGACCAATATCATGAAGCAATTCCCAGATGTTTTCTCCTAGTATTTTCTTGGTTTTTGGTCTTAAATTTAAGTATTTAAGTATTAAATCCATTTTGAGTTCTCTTTTCATATGTAGTTAGAGATAGGCATCTAGTTTCGTTTTTCTGCACACAGATATTCGATTTTCTTATCACCAATACACATTGGGGAAAGGGAAAGCCTCTTGAATAAATGTGGCTTTGTCAGAAATCATTTGACTTTGCCTTTGTCAGAAATCATTTGACAGTAAATGCATGCATTTATTTCTGGGTTTTCTATTCTGTTCCAGTGGTCATGTATCTGTTTATATGCTGGTATCATGCTGTTTTAATTACTATAGTTTCATAGAATATTTTGAGGTCAAGTAGTGTTTTGCCCCCAGCTTTGTATTTTTTGCTTAAGATCGTTTTCATAATTTGGGGTCTTTTATAATTCCATATACATTAAAAAAATTTTTAATTTCCGTGAAGAATGTAATTTGTATTTTTATACAGATTGCATTGAATCTGTAGATCACATTGGATAGTATGGATATTTAAAAAATATTTTTCCAATCATGAACTTGGTATATCTTTCCATTTATTGTATCCTTCTCAATGTCTTTCATTAATGTTTTATCATTTTCATTGTAGATATCTTTAAACTCCTTGGTTAAATTTATTACTAGGCATTTTTGGATAGCTATTAAAAATGAGATTTTCTTAATTTCTTTTTCAGAGAGTGCACCATTAGCATATAGAAATACTACTGATTTTATATGTTGTGTACCCTTCAATTTTACCAAATTTGTTTGTTAGCTCTAATAAGGTTTTTTTGTGTGTGTGTGTCTGGAATCTTAATGCGTTCAGAGTTTTTATCATGAAACATGTTGAATTTCATCAAGCGCTTTTTCTGAGCTTTTTGAAATAATGAGATAGTTTTTACCCTTGATTTCATTTATGGGATGAATCAAGTTTATTGATTTGCGTATGTTGAGCCATCCTCACATGTCTGGGATGAATCCCACTTGATTAAGGTGAATGATCTTTTTAATATAATGTTGAATTAGGTTTCCTAGTACTTCTTAAAATTTTTCAACTTTTATTTTAGATACAGGGGATACATGTGCAGATTTGTTACATAAAAATGTTGTGTGATAATGAGGTTTCGGAGTGTGAATACTGATCTTGACATTCTGGTAGTGAACATAATAGTTAATATATAGTTTTTAAAATCCACCCTCCCTTTGATAATCCACAATGTCCATTGTTTCTATATTTATGTCCATGTGTGCACAATGCTTAGTTCCCACTTATAAGTGAGAGGATGTGGTATTTGGTTTTCTGTTTCTGCATTACTTTGCTTAGGATAATGGCCTCCAGCTGCATCCATGTTGCTGCAGAAGACATGATTTCATACTATTTATAGCTGCATAGTATTCCATGATTGTGTATGTACCACATTTTCTTTGTATGTGTGTTTAACTTTTTAATTTTTTATTTATAATTTTTGTGGGTACATAGTAGGTGTAGACATTTGCAGATTACATGAAATATTTTGATATAGGCATGAAATGCATACTAGTCACATCAGGGTAAATAGGGTATCCATCACCTCAAGCATTTATCCTTTGTATTACAAATAATCCAATTATATATACTCTGCATTATTTTTAAATTAGAATTAAATTACTTTTAACAATAGTCACACTGTTGTGCTAGCAAATACTAGGTATTATTTATTCTTTCTAATTAATTTTGTATTAATTAATCATTCCACCTCCCTGCCTCACCCCTACTGCTCTTCCCAACCTGTGGTAACCATTCTTCTACTCTCTATCTTCATGAGTTCAAATCGCTTTAATTTTTAGCTTCCACACATAAGTGAGAACATAAGAAGTTTGTCTTTCTGTGCCTAGCTTATTTAACTTAACAAAATGAACTTCAGGCCCATTCTTTTGTTGTAAATGACAGGATCTTGTTCTCCTTTATGGCCAAATAGTACTCCATCGTGTATAGGTACATTTTCTTCCATTTTTTTTTCTTCAGCCTCTATTTTAAGTTCTGAGGTATATGTGCAGGATGTGCAGGTTACATAGGTGAATGTGTGCCAGGGTGGTTTGCTGCACAGCAGCATCCATTAGCTATTCTTCCTGATGTTCTTCCTTCCCCAATGCTCCCCACCCCAATAGGGCCCAGTGTGAGTTGTTCCCCTCTAGGTGTCCATGTGTTCTCATCATTCGGTTCCCACTTATAAGTGGGGACATGCAGTGCTTTGTTTTCTATTCCTGAATCAGTTTGCTGAGGATAATGGCTTTCAAATCCATCTATGTCCCTGAAAAGGACATAAACTCATTAGTTTTTATGGCTGCATAAATGGTCTACATATATGACCACATTTTCTTTATCCAGTCTATCATTGATGGACATTTGGGTAGATACCATGTCTTTGCTATTGTGAATAGTGCTTCAGTGAACATACACATGCTTGTATATTTATAATAGAATTATTTATATTCCTTTGAGTATATATGCAGTAATAGGATTGCTGTGTCAAATGGTATTTCTGCCTTTATTTCTTTGAGGAATCAAAACACTGTCTTCCACAATGGTTGAACTAATTTACACTCCCATCAACAGTGTTAAAGCCTTCCTCTTTCTCTACAACCTCACCAGCATCTGTTGCTTTTGACTTTTCAATAATCAGCATTCTAACTAGCATGAGATGGTGTCTCATTGTGATTTTGATTTGCAAGTAATGATCAGTGATGCTGAAGTTTTTTTCTTTATATGATTGTTGGCTGCATGTATGTCTTCTTTTGAGAACTGTCTTTTCATGTCCTTTGCCCACTTTTTAATGGGTTTGTTTGTTTCTAGTAAATTTTTAAAATTTCCTTTTAGGCTCTGGATATTAGACCTTGGTCAGGTGAATAGATTGCAAAAATTTTCTCCCATGCTATAGGTTGTCTGTTTACTTTGATAGTTTCTTTTGCTGTGCAGAAGTTCTTTAATTTAATTGGACCCCATTTGTCAATCTTCGCTTGTGTTACAGTTGCTTCTGGCGTTTTTGTCATGAAGTCTTTGCTTGTGCCTATGTCCTGAATTGTATTGCCCATATTTTCTTCTAGGGCTTTTATAATTTTGGGTTTTACATTTAAGTCTTTAATCCACCTTGAGTTAATATTTACATATGATGTCAGAAAGGGGTCCAGTTTCAATTTTCTGCTTATGGCTAGCAATTTCTCCCAGCACCATTTATTAAGTAGTAAATCCTTTCCCCATTGCTTGTTTTTGTTAGATTTGTCTCATCTCCATGTGAGACCACCTCAGCCTGGATCTTTATTGTTCATATCACTGTCAGTATTTTTGTCAAAGCCATTCAACAAGTCTCTAGGAGGTTCTACACTTTCCCACATTTTTCTGTCTTTTTCTGAGCCTTCCAAACTGTTTCAACCTCTGCCTGCTATCCAGTTCCAAAGTCACTTCCACATTTTCGGGTATTGTTTCAGCAACACCCCACTCTACTGGTACCAATTTACTATATTAGTTCATTTTCACACAGCTGATAAAGACATACCTGAGACTGGGTAATTTACTAAAGAAAGAGGTTCAATTGTGATATGACTCTGATAACTGGAGAGACACCAGGGTTCTTGGTCTTGTGCTGATTGAGATATAATGACATGGACACACATTGAGTGGTTTTAAGGAGTGGAAAGTGTTTAATAGGCAAGAAAGAAAGAAGAAACTCCCCTGTACAAAGACAGAGGGGAAGGGGCTCCAAGCCAAGAGAGGAACCCTGTGTGTGGTGGAAATGGTTGGTTATACTGGAGGCTGGAGGAGACAGTGTTTTGTTTGCATAGGGCCCAGGGAATTGGTTTGACTAGGGGTTTCATTTTTGTCACCTGTGAAAAACCTGGCCCTCCCACCTTAGCCTTTTAATATGCAAATACAGGGTGCCATGATGTTCTGAATACATGGCGTAATCTGGAGGTGGCCATGACACTTGGTACACCTGGTGACAAGAAGAAGAAGGCAGAAATCGCCATATGGGGTGGACCCAATATAATGGTCAGCATTTGCATATCAGAGTTTGTCAGCCTAGCTCTTTAAGTCACCTTTCTGTTAGAAAAGAAATGATTTGGAGGTTGCTTCTTATTTCAGGAAAATTTCCACCAAGAATCTTTATCCTTTTTAACTGCCTAAAAATTATTTCTTAATTACTCCTGTATTATTCCTTCCCCCTAAGAGAAGCAAACCTCACTGCTGTTAGGGGGTGTTGGACAATGATTCTTTCTGGCTACTTCCTGCTGAAAAGGAATGTCATGTGGGGGAACAGCAGTTGGGCTTTCTCCTGAGGTTGATTTAAGGGTTTTTGGAAGAATGGCATGTCCATGTGTGGTTCTGTTTGCAGCACTGTTTGGAGTTTGCTTCTAAGCAAAAAGAGATAAATTTTACAAGAAGGTTTAAAATATAGGGTTAGTATATGAGCATTAAGATTATCACTGCTAGTGGGGGCCCTATAGGTCATAACTGCGAGCAGAGTTTGACACCTGTTACACCAATGGATTGCAATGCTGGCTTGCCTCCACTAGATGTTGCTGTACATGACCAGAAATGTTAATATAAAAGTAACATTTCCCTTGATAAAAGCATACGTTTTCTGTTGGTTTGCCATTAGAGAATAACTTTAGGCTTAGCCATTTTTATAACTTGCAATATGCTTGGGAGAGATATGTTACTGTGTGGCTAAAATACCTTTAGCGTTAATCTTGGTAATTCCTTTCCTTTATTAAATTCTTTTATGACTTTCACAGACCCTCTAACATACTTAAACTTTTTGACTTGTCCTAAACATCCATCCTTTAAACAAGCAGCTATTTTCTTTTAGGAAAAGTATTTGCCATACAAAATCTTTTCCTATATAAAATCTTTTTCTTTATAAACTTCTTTCCATAACTTAGAGCATATTATATTGCTAATTTTCAATAAAAAAGTCTTATTAAACTTAATGATAGTAAAATTTTTATGCTTGCTTCTTATTCATAACTATTACTCCTGCTATAAGCAAAAGAACCGTTACTAAGTTTTTCTTGTAATTGTTAATCCTACTATACCACAAAAGTAGCATAGCAAGTAATTTCTGTTTAAAATTTTACTAGCCAAGATATAACATTTCCCTTTGGGGATCTACAAAGTTACAAATGCAATCCAATGTATAATTAAATCTCCTTTCAAATATGTGTTACAAAAAAGTTTTACTATTTGGTGGCAAATTTTGAGAGGAAACGGTAGAAATAATAAAAAGTATTTGGTGAGGTAGGAGTGCAACTGACCATAATGAGTAGCTCTCAATCAGTTACTTATCTTTTATGATTTTCAGCTTAAGATCTTCTATTTCTTAACATTGATATTCAGGATATTCCTCTGGGCTGCCCCCTTAGCTCTTCAGGCTTTGACTTGAGTGTGATGCATCTGGGAGTTGATTCCTGTAACTTTTACTGCCTAAGGGGTTGAAAGAAGAATAGTGTAGGGCCCTTCCCAGCTTGGCTCAGGGAAGGAGACAGAGATGAGAGTTTTTACTAATACCAAATTTCCTGGGTTAAATAAAGGTTGTCATATTTCCTGGGGTTGGGCTTCTGCTGGTTGTACTAATTTCTGTTGGAAGTGAACTACATGCTTAACCAATTTGGAGATTTCCTGCCTGAAAACAACCTTTGAACACATTGATAAGTTTTGTCCTTTCCCAAATGAAAAGCTTGGTGAAGAATTTTAAGGGCTCTTCACTGGCTGGGAGGCTGGCAAATGGTGTTTGTCATCCTTTGACTGTAGCCATTATGAGGGCTGGGAAAAATGCCCTCAACAAGTGGCCTATTTTATTTTTGCAGGGAAATACTGAGGTTTATTAATTTCTCTTATGGAGCCTTCCTAGATTACAAGGGGCTTGAAGTGCATTGAGGCCTTAAGACTTCCTTGTCTTTGATTTAGCTGCCTGATTAGCTAACCTATTTTCTTTGGCTACCTCATTTGCTTTCTTTTGATGTTCCTTACAATGCATCTCTGCTATCTCTCCTGGAAGAAAAACTGAGGATAGTAATCTGTTAATTTTCTGGTAATATTTTATAGGAGATTCATTGGTGGTAAGAAAATATTTTTTCTTTGAAATGGCAGCATGAGCATGGAGAGCTTAGAAAACATACTTGGAGTTAGTATAAATGTTAGCTATCTTTCCCTTGCTTAATTTAAGTGGTCTTGTAAGAGCTATTAGCTCAGCTAATTGAGCACTTGTGTTTGGGGAAAGTGACTACTGTTTATCTTGCATTATGTACTTCTTGCTCTACTGGCTGTTTGCTAAGAACTCCCGCTAGAGGACAGTGATTCTGCCACATCATGTGAAGTGTAAACAGTGAAATTACTTCCTAGGGTTGACTTGGAGGCTTTTCTGACTAGTAAAGCTATCATGACTATGGCTTCGAGGCATGTGTAAACAATAGGTTCTCCTAACTGCAATGAAGGTTGAGAAAAATACTGGATTAGAGTTATTCCTGAGATGCCCCTTAGACATGCGATGAAAAGAAGGAGGGCTGGATTAGAGAGGAGAAAAGAGAGGCTAGCTCTAGTGTTTAGCAGGAAGTTTACTTTCCTTCCTTTAATTTCCAGACTCTCCCAGGGATCCTGTGCTATAATGGCAGTCTGAGCCACTGGAGCTGGGGTTTGAGCCCTGGGACCCATCAGTCCTGCTGGATCATCTGTGAGACTAGTCCTGCACCCAGTGACCTTCATCTCTGGGGACAGTTCCATCTCCAGTGGTTTCCACTACACACTGGACAGGATTGAGGTGGCTTCATCTTGCTGCCTAGGCATTCCTTTTTAAAATGTCCTGGTGCCACAATGATAGCAACTAGTGGATGCACCTTGGGGATCCTGGACTTTGCAAGCCTGCAAAGATGCTGCTAGAGACTTTGTCCTTCTTCTGAGCTTTCTCTCTTTCTTTCGGGTCTCCTCCTGGTCCCTATTGTAAACAACTGTAATGGCCACCTTCAGGAGGTTTTCTAAGGTGCATTTGGTCCTATAGCTTGCTTCTGTAGTTTCCTCCTAATATCAGGAGCTGTCTGTGTAATAAACTTGTCCTTCATGATGAGCTGTTCCTCAACTGAATCAGGGGTTAGAGAGGCACTCTATTAGTGCCTCTCTCAGTCTTTCCTTAAATGCTACAGTATTCTCATCTGGCTTCTGGTTTATTATAGATAGTTTAGAATAATTGAGAGGTTTGGCCCTGGTTTTTTGTAGGCCTTCTAAAATTCATATTAAAAAGTCCTTCCTTTTCCATTCATCTCCTGAGTTACTGGGGCTCTGGTTAGGGTTGTTAAGGGGAACTGCTTCCCTCCCAATTGGGAATGGTGTTCCTGCTTTTTCTTTGCTTTTCTCATCTGCTTTCTTGTTTTTTGGTGTATTAAAGGAGATATATTGCTACCTGAATTAAATTTTGGAAAACTTCTGTATACCTATTGGGTTATCAAAAAATCAGCCTAAGTTTCCCTTTATTTGCCTAAGATTCTGTAATGAGAAGGGAACTTGAAGGAGCCCCAAATAAGGGGGATCCTCAGATGTTTCTCCTGGAAGTTACTTCTCTAACTTTTGGGAAACTATTTTCCCCATATGTGTCTCCATCTCTTTGAGTTCAGCTCTAATCTTGGTTATTTCTTGACTTCTGCGGGCTTTGGGTTTGTTTGCTCTTTGTCACTAGTTCTTTTAGTTGTGATGTTAGGTTGTTAACTTGAGATCTTTTTAGCTTTGTGATGTGGCATTTAGTGCTATAATTTTTTCTCTTAAGAAGTGTCCTAGAGGTTCTGCTATATTGTCTCTTTGTTCTCATTAGTATTAAATAACTTCTTGATTTCTACCTTAATTTCATTATTTACCCAATAGTCATTCAGGAACAGATTGTTCAATTTCCATGTAGTTGTGTGGTTTTCAGTGAATTTCTTAATTTTGAGTTCTAATTTGATTGTAGGTGGTCTGAGAGACTACTTGTTATGATTTAAGTTCATTTACATTTGCTGAGGAGTGTTTTACTTCTGATTATGTGATCAGTTTTAGAGTAAGTGCCATGTGGTGATGAGAGAGGTATGTATATTTTGTCATTTTTGGGTGGAAAGTTCTGTAGATATCTATCAGGTCCACTTGATCCAGAGCTGAGTTCAGGCCTTAATATCTTTGTTAAGTTTCTGTCTCAATTACCTGTCTAATATTGTCAGTGCAGTGTTAAAATCTCCTATTATTGTGTAGGAATCTAAGTCTCTTTGTAGTATCTAAGAACTTGCTTTATGAACCAGAGTGCTCCTGTTTTGGGTGCGTATATATTTAACATTAGTTAGCTTTTCTTGTTGAATTGAACCTTTCTCTTTTGGAGCCATGAGTTGTGCTGCCTGGGTTGTGGGGATGAGTGTGGTGAAAGCACTCCTTTAGCTGTTCTCTCTGGTGTTTCAGTAAATTGTATGCCCCAGAAGTCTGCTGACTTTGAGCTCTTCTCAGTAGCAGGGCTTCTCCAGGAATTGCAATTTTTGTGCCATAGCCTGCCCTTTTGGTTTATTTCGAGCCCCAGGACACTTGAGCTCATGGTGCAGAGGCATACCAGAATTTAAGTTCTGACTACTGGGATGGGTCCCCTGGCTAGAACTGGTTTAAGTTCTTTCTCCATGGGCAGGTATCAGCTTAGGTCAGGATGGTTTTGCTTTCCCCTGTGACAGGGCAGCACTGAGTTGAATGCAAAGTCTCGATTAATGCACTCTCTGTCTATCCCATGCACAGCTTTCTCCATGACATGTGGCCTCTGCAGGAGTGGGGGAGGAGTGGAATTGACAATTCAAGACTATCTTGTCTACCATCATCAGTGCCTTTTTTAGTGACATGAAGTTAAAATCAGTTGCTGTGAGTGATCACCTGATTTTTTGTTCTTATGAAGGGTGCTTTGTTGTGTAGATGGTTGTTTAATTTGGTGTTCCTGCAGGGTGATGGTCAGTGGAGCCTTCTATTTCACCATCTTTTTCCACCTGATGTCTTATACCACGTTTTCTTTATCCAGTCTACCGCTGATGAGCATCTGGGTTGATTCTATGTCTTTGCTATTATGAATGTTGCAGCAATTAACATGTGGGCGCATGTATCTTTATGGTAGAATAATTTATATATGCCTTTGGGCATATGCCCAATAATGTGATTGCTGGGTTGAATGGTAATTCTGTTTTATGTTCTGTGAAAAATCACCACACTGCTTTCCACAATGACTGAACTAAATATACGTTCCTAACAGCAGTGTGTAAAGTTTGCCTTTTTCCTGACACCTTGATAAGACCTGTTTTTTTTTTTTGCCTTTTTAATAATAGTTATTCTACTGGTGTGAGATGGTATCTCATTGTGGTTTTGAGTTGTATTTTTCTGGTTACTAGTGATGCCGAACATTTTTTCATGTTTCTTGGCCATTTTTGAGATGTCTGTTCATGGCCTTTGCCCACTTTCTACTGGGGTTAATTTTTTTAAAATCAGTTGTTAAGTTCCTTATAGATTCTACATATTAAAACTTTGTTGGATGTATAGCTTGCAAATATTTTCTGTTATTCTGCAGACTGTCTTTTTACTCTGTTCATAGTTTCTTTTGATGTTCAATTAGGCCCCATTTGTCTTTTTTGTTTTGTTTTGTTGCAATAGCTTTTGGGGACTTAGCCAGAAATTCTTTGCCAAGGCTGATGTTGAAAAGAGTAATTCCTAGATTTTCTTCTAGAATTTTTATGGGTTGAGGTCTTGCACTCAAATTCTTAAACTATTTTTAATTAATTTTTGTATATGGTTAAAGGGAAACGATATGGACCCATTTTCAATCTTCTGCTAGCCAGTTATCCAAGCAATATTTATTGACTTGGTGTCCCTTCCCCTTTGCTTGTTTTTGTTGGCCTTGTTGAAGATCAGATAGTTGTAGTTAGGCAGTGTTATTTCTTATTTTTTATTTTGTCACATTATGTCTGTTTTTGTTCTACTGTACCAAGCAGTTTTGGTAACTGTGGCTTTATAGTATAGTTGAAGTCAGATAATGTTATATCTCTGGCTTTGCTCTTTTTCCTTAGGATGCTTTATCTATTTAGACTCTTGTGGATCCATATACATTTTAGAATAGTTTTTTCTAAATTTTGTCAAGAATAATATTGGTAGTTTGATAAGAATATTATTGACTTGGGAAATTGCTTTGAGCAGTATGGCCATTTTAATTATATTGATTCTTCCAATCTATGAGCATGGAATTATTCCATTTATTTGCATTATCTCTTATTTCTTTCATGAGTGTTTTGTAGTTCTCCTTTTAGAGATCTTTCACCTCCTTTGTTAGCTGTATTTCTAGGTATTTCTTTTGTGTGTGGCTATTGCAAGTAAAATTTTTTTCTTGATTTGGCTCTCAGCCTGGGTGTTGTTGATATATAAAAATATTACTAATTTTTGTACGTTGATACTGTATCCTGAAACTTTACTAAAGTTGTTTATCAATTCTAGAATCTTTTTTGTAGAGTCTTTAGGATTTTCTAAGTATATAATAATATCAGTGAAGAGAGATAGTTTGACTTCTTTATTTCCTAATTGGATGCTTTTTCTTTCTTTTGTCTGATTGCTCTATGACATTCAGTAATATGTTAAATAGGAGTGGCGAGAGTGGACATCATTGTCTTGTTACACTTCTCTAGGGGAGTAATTTGTGCTTTTGCTCATTCAGGATAATGTTGGCTGTGCATTTGTTATAGATGGCTGTTAGTATTTTGAGGTATGTTCTGTCAATGTCTAGTTTATTGAGGATTTTTATCATAAAGAGATGTTGGATGTTATCAAGAGCTTTCTCTGCTTCTATCAAGATGATCATGTGGCTTTTGATTTTGATTCTGTTTATGTGTCAAATGACATTTATTGATTTTTGTATATTGAACTAGCTTGCATCCGGGAATAAAACCAATTTATTGTGCTGCCTTAACTTTTTGATGCACTGCTGAATTTGACTGGCTAGTATTTTGCTGAGGATTTTTGCATCTATGTTCCTGAGGGACATCTGTCTAGAGTTTTCTTTTTTTATTGCATCTCTGCCAAATTTTGGTATCAGGATGATGTTGGCTTCATAGAATAAATTAAGGAGGAGGACCTCCTCCTCAATCTTTTGAAATAGTTTTTGTATAATTGGTATCAGTTCTTCTTTGTACATATAGTGGAATTTGGTTGTGGATCCATCCAGTATGGGGCTTTTTTGTTGTTGTCAGGTTCTTTGTCACTGATTCAATTTCAAAAGTTGACTTTGGTCTAACCAGGGTTTCAAGCTCTTCTATATTCAGTCTTGGGAGATTGTGTGCTTCAAGGAATTTATCCATTTTCTCTAGATTTTCTAATTTGTCTGTATAGAGTTGTTCATAGTTTCTCTGAAGATCTTTTGTATTTTTGTGGGATCAGTTATAATACCACATTTGTCACTCTTGACTGTGCTTATTTGTATTTTCTTTTTCTTTGTTAATCTAGGTAGGTTTCATCGATATTACTTATTTTTTCAAGACCCAACTGTTGGTTTCATTGATCTTTGGTATGGATTTTTGAATCTTAATTTATTAAGTTATTACCTAATTTTAGTTATTTCTGTTCTTCTGCTAGCTTTGGGGTTGGTGGTTTTTTTTTCTTTACCCAAATTTTTTGAATTTATTATAATCATGCTTCTCTACAAGTAATGATTCTTGTGATTTGCAAATCATGTCTGCCTTTATTTACCTACGCTAACACAGAAGAGAATTTTCAATAGGAGAGGTTCACACAGCAAACAAAATACAAAGTGTGCGACCTCAATAAGGCATTCAACAAAGACACAAGCCATCTTTCCTTCTGATGGGTTCCCTTAGGATGCTCTGATGTTGGCGTTATTTTTTGTTTTTCCTATTTCATTTAGGTGCAAAGTTAGATTGTTAAATTGAGACATTTCTAACTTCTCGATGTAGGTGTTTAGGTCTATAAACTTTCCTGCATGGCTCTGGCTGCATTCCACAGATTTCTGTATATTCGTGTCCTTATTTTCATTGATTAAAATTTTTTTTTATTTCTCCCTTAATTTTAATGTTTCCCCAGGAGTTATTCATTAATAAGTTTTAAAATTTCCATGTATTTGTGTCATTTTGAGAAATCTTGGTATTGATTTTTATGTTTATTGCACTATGGTCTGAGAGTGTGCTTTGTACGATTTCAATTTTTTTGAATTTATCAAGGTTTGCTTCATGAGCAAGCCAGTGGTCAATCTTAGGGTATGTTCAATATGCAGATGAGAAGACTGTATATTCTGTGTTTGTTGGGTGGAGTGTTCTGTATACATCTATTAGATCCAGTTGAGCAAATGTTGAGTTTAAGTCCAAAGTTTCTTATTTATTTATTTAATTTATTTATATATTAATTTTTGAGCCAGGGTGTCACTCTTCTGCCCAGGCAGTAGTGCAGTGGCCTGATCACAGTTCACTGAAGCCTTAACCTCCCAGGCGCAATTGATCTTTCTGCCTCAGCCTCCTGAATAGCTGGGATTACAGGTGCATACCACCATGCCCTGCTAATTTTTGTATATTTTGTAGAGACAGGATTTTGTTATGTTTTCCAGATTGGTCTCAAACGCCTGGGCTCAAATGATTCACCCACCTCAACTTTCTGAAGGGCTGAGATTACAGGTGTGAACCACTGTGCCCAGCCTCAGAGTTTCTTTGTTAGATTTTTGCTTTGATATTATCCATCTAATGCTGACAATGGAGTGTTGAAATGTCCCACTACTGTTGTGTGGTTGTATAAATATTTTTGTAGGTCAAAAAGAACTCGTTTTATGAATCTGGGTGCTTCAATATTGGATATGTATATATTTAGGATAAATTTTTTGTTGGAGTGTATCCTTTATCCTTATGTAAGCCTTTTACTGTTTGTAATTTTTATTAAAGTCTATTGTATCTGATGTAAAAATAGTGAATCCTGCTTTTTTGTTGTTGTTTTCTGTTTGCATGGTAGATCTTGCTCCACCCTTTTACTTTGAATTGGTGGGTATTGCCACATGTGACATGGATCTCTTGAAGACAACAGATGATTGGGTCTCATCTTTTAATCCAGATTGTCACTCTGTATCTTTTAAGTGAGACATTTAGCCCATTCACATTCACAATTAGTATTGATATGTGTGCTTTTGATCTTGTCATGGTGTTGTTAACTGGTTATTATATAGACTTTACTGCACAGTTGCTTTATAGTGCCTGTGGGCTATGGGCTTAAGTGTGCTTCTATGATAGCAGATGCCATTCTTTTGAATTCATGTTTAGTATTCCCTTAAGGACCTCTTGTACAGCTGGTCTAGTTGAAATGTATTCCCTCAGCATTTGCTTGTTACAAAAGGATTTTACTTCTCTTTCACTTATGAAGCTTAGTTTGGCAGGGCATGAAATTCTTGGTTGGAATTTCTTTGCTTTAAGGACACTAAAAATAGGCCTCCGATCTTATCTGACTTATAAGATTTGTGCTGAGAAATCTGCTGCTAGCCTGATGGGGTTTTCCCTGTAGGTGAACTGCCTCATTCTCTCTAGTTGTCTTCATAGTTTTTTTTTTTGTTGCATTGACCTTGGCAAATCTAATGACTATGTACCTTGGGAATGGTCATCTTGTATACTATCTGGCTGATGTTCTCTGTTTGGTCTCTTTACATAATCCCATATTTCTCAGATTTTTTTCATTTTTCTTATTTGTTCTTTTTTTTTGACTGTGCTGATTAAAATAACTCATACTTTAGCTCTGAGCTTCTTTCCTCAGCTTCATCGATTATGCAGTTAATACTTCCAATTGTATTTTCTTGAGCAGTGGTTTGTACTTCTCCTTGAAGAGGTCCTTAAATCACTTGTTAGTTGTATTCCTAGGTATTTAATTCCCTTTGTAGTAATTGTGAATGGGAGACACTCATGATTTGGCTCTCTGTTTGTCTATTATTGGTGTACAGGAATGCTTGCAATTTTTGCACATTGATTTTGTATCCTGAGACTGCTGAAGTTGCTTATCAGCTGGAGATTTTGGGCTGAGACAATGGGGTTTTCTAAATATACAATCATGTGATCTGCAAACAGGGACAATTTGACGTCCTCTCTTCCTATTTGAAGACCCTTTATTTCTTTCTCTTGCCCGATGGCCTTAGCCAGAACTTCCAATTCTATGTTGAGTAGGAGTGGTGAGAGAGGGTATCCTTGTCTTGTGCCAGTTTTCAAAGGGAATGTTTCCAGCTTTTGCCCATTCAGTATGATATTGGCTGTGGGTTTGTCATAAATAGCTCTTATTATTTTAAGATACCATCCATCAATACCTAGTTTATTGAGAGTTTTTAGCATCAAGGAAATAAGAGGGGACACAAACAGATAGAAATACATTCCAAGCTCATAGTTAGGAAGAATCAATATCGTGAAAATGGCCATGCTGCCCAAAGTAATTTATCATTTAATGCTATCCCCTTCAAGCTACCAATGACTCTCTTCACAGGATTGGAAAAAAACACCTTAAACTTCATATGGAACCGAAAAAGAGCCCGCATAGCCAAGACAACCCTAAGCAAAAAAGCAAAAACAAACATAAAAACAAAAACAAAAAAACAAAGTTGGAGGCATCATGCCACCTGGCTTCAAACTATACTACAAGGCTACAGTAATCAAAACAGCATGGTTATTGGTATCAAAACAGAGATATAGACCAATGGAACAGAAAAGAGGCCGCAGAAGGAATGCCACACATCTACAACCATCTGATCTTTGACAAACCTGACCAAAACAAGCAATGGGGAAAGGATTCCCTATTTAATAAATGGTGTTAGGAAAACTGGCTTGCCATATTCAGAAAGCTGAAACTGGATCCCTTCCTTATACCTTACACAAAAATTAACTCTAGATGGATTAAATATTTAAACATGAGGCAGAACACCATAAAAACTCTAGAAGAAAACCTAGGCAATACCATCCGGGACATAGGCAAGGGCAAGGACTTCATGACTAAACCACCAAAAGCAATGGCAACAAAAGCCAAAATAGACAAGTGGGATCTAATTAAACTTAAGAGCCTCTGCACAGCAAAAGAAACAATCATTAGAGTGAACCAGCAGCCAACAGAATGGGAAAAAATTTTTGCAATCTACCCATCAGACAAATGGCTAATATCTATAATCTACGGACAACTTAAATTTACAAAAAAAAAGAAAAAAACAACCCCATCCAAAAGTGGGCAAAGGATATGAACAGATGCGTTTCAAAAGAAGACATTTATGCAGCCAACAGAAATATGAAAAAAAAGCTTATCATCACTGGTCATTCAGAAGTGCAAATCAAAACCACATTGAGATACCACCTCACACCAGTTAGAATGGTGATCATTAAAAAATCTGGAGACAACAGATGCTGGAGAGCATACAGAGAAATAGGAATGCTTTGACACTGTTGGTGGGAGTGTATATTAATTCAACCGTTGTGGAAGACAGTGTGGTGATTTCTCAAGGCTCTAGAACTAGAAATACCATTTGACCCAGCAATCCCATTACTGGGTATATACACAAAGGATTATAAATCATTTTATTATAAAGATGCATACATGCATATGTTTATTGTGGCACTGTTCACAATAGCAAAGACTTGGAGTCAACCCAATGCCCATCAATGATAGACTGGATAAAAAAATGTGGCACATACACACCATGGAATACTATGCAGCCATAAAAAAGATGAGTTCATGTCCTTTGCAGGGACATGGATGAAACTGGAAACCATCATTCTCAGTAAACTGACACAAGAACAGAAAACCAAACACTGCATGTTCTCACTCATAAGTGGGTGTTGAACAATGAGAACACACAGGCACAGGGAGGGGAACATCAAATGCTGGGGCCTGTTGGGGAGGGACTAGGGGAAGAATAGCAGAAAGGGGGGAAATTGGGGAGGGATAGCATTAGGAGAAATACCTAATGTAGATGACAGGGCAATGGATGCAGCAAACCACTACCATGGCATGTGTATACCTATGTAACAAACCTGCATGATCTGCACATGTACCACAGAACTTAAAGCATAATAAATAAAAAAAAAACCTTCCAATTGTATTATGAAATTCTTGTCGCAAATATTTCATTCAGCTCATGTTCAGTTTGGGTTAGTCTTAAAATAGGAATTCTATCTTTCAGCCTTGAATTGGTTTATTGGATTGCTTGCCTTCCTTGGATTGAGTTTCAACTTTCTTCTCAATCTCAATGAACTTCCCTGCCATCCATGTCTGTTATTTCAGGCAATTCAGACTGGTTAAGAAGCATTGCTGGGGAGCCAGTGGGCTCATTCGGATGTAAGGGAACACTGGCTTCTTGAATTGCCAGAGTTCTTGTACTGATTCTTGCTCATCTGGGAGGGCTGGTATTCCTTTAATTGAGGTGTAAATTGAATTTCATCTGTTGACTTCATTTCTTGAAGTTTTCAGAGGACTATGCCTCTGTTCAGGGTCTGTTGTAGAATTCTTGCTCTTGGTTTCATAGAGGGTAAAATTAGTAAGGTGACTTTTGATTTTGTAGTTTGGGCTGCGATTTAGTAGATGGCAGTTGACAGCAATGGGCAGTAGCTAAGCTCTTACTCAGCCACATGGTTCCTTTGTGTATCTGTGCATTTGCAGTTGTGTATTGTAATGTAAGGAGGAGAGAGGTAACTTTCTCACCAGGTCTGCTGATGGGCTTTGGGGAGCCCCCTCTGATGCTACACTTTACTGGACCAACACCAACCTTGTAAAAGGAGACACAGCTAGGTCCCACACCAGCCTGTTTACCTGTGCATTTAAGCCTGCTCAGTTTTTTCTGAGTATGGGCTTCTCCATTCTAGACTTGAAATAGCCCTGGGGGCCACCTGAGCAGACACACACCCAGGCCTGCTTAAAAGGCATGTGGCCATGTCTCAGGCCTATGAAATTGCCCCATGGGCCACACTCAGCAGATATTTCCCCAGGTCACCAAGAACCTGTGTGTCCATGTTCTGGGCCTGAGAAACAGCTCTGAGGGCCATCCCTGGCAGACACGTCTCCAGGCTAGATGAGCAATCACACACAGTGCCCCTGACTAGAGTAATAGCCCCATAGTCCCAACCCCAGTGAGCCAGACATTAACTTGGCCAATCCACTGTGTACATGCATGCACCAGTAACCTGAGAAACAGACCAATAAGTCCACTCCCAGCAAAGCCACACCACCACTGCCACATTCTTTTCAGCATGGGCTACTGACACACTTGTAAATGTCACTATGTCACTAACATGAGTTACAGCTAAAGAAACTACACAGAGACCACACTATTACATCCACCTAGAACCAAAGCCAATGCACCTCACAGAATCAACACCCCAAGACCCAACTAAACAAATAAATATTTCTCTATAAAACTTATTTCAGGGCTTGGCTCGGTGGCTCATGCCTGTAATCCAGCACTTTGGGAGGCCGAGGTGGTTGGATCACGAGGTCAAGAGATTGAGACCATTCTGGCCAACATGGTGAAATCCCATCTCTATTTTAAAAATACAAAAATCAGCTGGTCATGGTGGCGTGTGCCTGTAGTCTCAGCTACTAGGGAGGCTGAGGCAGGAGAATTGCCTGAACCCGGGAGGCGAAGGTTGCATTGAGCCGAGACTGTGCCACTGCACTCCAGCCTGGTGCCTGGTGACACAAAAAAAAAAAAAAAAAAAAAAAAAAAAAACCAGCTTATTTCATAAAATTGGAAGTGGTGACTGTTTCATCAGATACATAGATATCAACATAGGAATAGATAAAATGTGAAAAAAGGAAACATGACACTTCCAAAGTAACATAACAATTCTCTAGTAACAGACCCCAATCAAAGAAATATATGAAATGCCAGAAAAAGAATTTGAAATAACAATCTTCAGGAAACTCAGTGAGATACAAGAGCCTCCCCAAAAAAGAAAACTACAGGCCAATGCCCTGCATAGACACAAAAATTCTCAAGAAAGTACTAGCAAACTAAATCCAAAAATACATCAAGATAATGCACCATGATCAAGTGAGATTTATCCCATGAATACAAGGATGGTTCAACATATGAAAATCAATAAACATGATACATCACATCAACAGAATGAATGGCAAACCCATATGATCCCTATCAAAATACCAATGACATTCTTCACAGAAATGGAAAAAAAGAAAGCATTTGATAAAATTCAACATCCCTTCATGATAAAAACTCTCAATAAATTATGTATGGAGAGAAAGTAACTCAGCACAATAAAGGCCATGTGACAAACCCACAGCTAACATCATAGTAAATGGGGAAAAGCCGAGAGCTTTTCCTCTAAGTATTGGAATAAGACAAAGATGCCAACTCTCACTACTCTCATTCAACAGAGTCCTGGAAGTCCTAGCCAGAGCAATTAGGCAAGAGAAAGAAATAAAGGGCATCCAAATTGGAAAGGAAGACATCGATATGTTCCTATTTTCAGATAACATGATTTTACATGTCAAAAACTTAAAAGACTTTATCAAAAAATTCTTAGAAGTAATAAACAATTTTCAGCAACCTTGCTGGATACACAATCAATATACAAAACTCAGTACTGTTTCCATACATGAATAACAAACTACCTGAAAAAGAAATTAAGAAGGAAATCTTATTTATAATAAATACAAAAGAAAAATACCTAGAAATAAATGTAACCAAGCATGTACCAGACCTCTGCAAGGAAAACTACAAAATACTGATTCCATGTTCATGGATCAGAATAATTAATCATGTTAAAATGACTATGCTACCCAAAGCAATCTATAGATTCAATGCAATCCATATCAAAATACTAATGACATTCTTCTAATAATTAGAAAATTTTTTTAAAAATTGTATATAACCAAGAAAGGCCTGAAATAGCTGAAGGAATACTGAGCAAGAAGAACAAAGTTGTAGATGATACACTACCAGATTTCAAAATATACTACAAAGAACAACAAAAAAGGCATAGTATCAGCATATAAACAGGTATATAGACTAATAGAACAGAATAGATAATTCAGAAATTAATGCCTGTGTCTCCAGTCAATTGATTTTTGACAAAGACACCAAGAACACTCATTGGAGAAAGGACAGTCTCTTTAACATATGGTGTTGGGAAAACTGGATATCCATCTGCAAAAGAATGAAACTAAAATCCCACTTCTCACTTATACAACAATAAGCTCCAAATGGGTCAAATAACTAAATATAAGACCTGAAAGTGTAAGACCACTAGAAAAAAAGATAGTAGAAACACTTTAGGAAATTGGTCTGGGAAAAGGTTTTATGAATAAGACTTCAAATACATAGGCAACAAAAGCAAATACAAATGGGACTGTATAAAACTAAAAAGCTCTGTA
>NW_016107571.1:2531692-2575635 GCF_001604975.1 Cebus imitator | reverse complement strand
AATGTTCCCAACACAAAGAAATAATAAATGTTCAAGATAATGGATATGCTAATAACCTTTATCTGCTTACTATACATTATATGTATTGAAATATCACTATGTAGCCCATGAATGTGTACAATTATTGAATGCCAATTAAAAGAAAAAGATATAATTTGTGGGGAGTGGGTGGAGGAGAAAGTGTCAGGGCGCCAGACGTGGAGCTTCTTTTCATTGGCTTTTTACTAGGGAACAGCTGGACGACAGGCCAGCTGTGAAGTGCAGTTCGATAAAAAGCTATCATCCTGCTGGCAGGCAGCCAACCTCATTCAAGACATGGGACAGCATCTCAGTGTCTCTCAGCTTACAGTAAACACTGCAATTGTTTATATGCACTATTCTTTCACCAAATTCAGTAGGATTCCTTGATGGAGTAAAATGTCTATAGACTGATGAGGAGGCAATGTGAATGAATTAGTGGATTTCACCAGAAACTTTCGAAGAGTGCTGGGTATCAGTGTTGCACTAAAGGAAGATGAGAATTTAGCTCTATTTAGAGGAAACAGAAGTACTTCTGTGAGGAGTGTGATTATTGTCAACCATGTAATTTTTTGCCAGTGAAAGGGGAGAAACAGGCTCAAATGTTTGAACATATTATCAAAGTAGCACATGCTTTTCTTTACACCCTAGAGGACTGGATACTAAATGTGGTGCTTAATTTCAACAGACTTAAGAACTTGTTTTAATTGAAGCCATCATCCTACAAACTCCAAATTTTGAGATCAGCATTGAACATCAACAAACAGATGTGGTAAAATGTATCAAGTTAGTAAGAGCAAGCAAGGATTTGACACATACATCTTATTTCGTGGCTATAAAGAGTCTGCATCTCATAACCTTCCCTCTTTAGTACAAACCAACAGTGATATCATATGTATACACTCATTTGACTTGCAAACGATCCAGTTAAGAGATTCCTGTGTCCGTTGATGGAAAACATTGGTGGTAATATGTGGTATTACTCTAGAATTATTAGATGAGCTAAAATATGAGTTTCTAAAAATATTAGAAAAATATTAGAAAAAATACCTGTTAGGTTGAAAAGGATTAGAAACTGAAAGGCCAATCAGGCATTTAATAAACCAAAAATAGATGATATTCATCAGAGATACCACTTCTTTATCTTTGGTCTAGAATGCCATTTTAATAAATAGTATCACTGATGTGACTACAAACTCAAGTTTTCAGAAATGATCTCCATTGGCATTCCCTACGCCACTATTTCTCCTTTTTTTTTTTTCTAATTAAGTTCTATGATACATGTACAGAACCTTCAGGTTTGTTACACGGGTTTAAGTATGCCATGGTGGTTTGCTGCACCTACTGACCCATCCTTTAAGGTCCCTCCCCTCACCACTCACCCCCTGACAGGCCCTGGTTTGTGTTGTTTCCCTTCCTGTGTCCACCTGCTTTAATTGTTTAGCTCCCACTTGTGAGTGAGAACATGTGGTGTTTCGTTTTCTGTTCCTGATTATTTTGGTGAGGACGATGCTTCCAGCTTCATCCATGTCCCTAAAAAGGACATGACCTCATTCTTTTTTACAGCCACATAGTATTCCATGGTGTATATGTACCAAATTTTCTTTAAAAAACTTTTTTAAAATTTGTTTTTTTTTTTTCCCCATTTATTTATTTTATTGTATTTTAGGTTTTGGGGTACATGTGAAGAACATGCAAAATTGTTGCATAGGAACACACATGGCAGTGTGATTTGCTGCCTTCCTCCCCATCACCTACATCTGGCATTTCTCCCCCTGCTATCCCCCCCCAGCTCCCCACCCCCCACCGTCCCTCCCCTATTTCCCCCCAACTGACCCCAGTGTGTAGTGCTCCCCTTGTTATACTTTACTTTAAGTTCCTGGATACATGTGCAGAATGTGCAGGTTTGCTACATAGATACACGTGTGTCATGGTGGTTTGCTCCACATATTGACCCATTCTCTAAGTTCCCTCCCCTTACTCCCCACCCTCCAACAGGCCCTGGTGTGTGTTGTTCCCCTCCCTGTGTCCATGTGTTCTCACTGCTCAACTCCCACTATGAGTGAGAACATGGGGTGTTTCGTTTTCTGTTTCTGTGTTAGTTTGCTAAGGATGATGGCTTCCAGCTTCATCCGTGGCACTGCAAAGGACATGATCTCATTCTTTATGACTGCATAGTATTCCATGTTGTATGTGTACCACATTTTCTTTATCCAGTCTATTATTGATGGACATTTGGGTTGGTTTCATGAAGTTTCTATTGTAAATAGTGCTGTAATAAACATACATGTGCATGTGTCTTTATGGTAGAATGATTTATATTCCTTTGGGCATATACCCAGTAATGGGATTGCTGGGGCAAACGGTATATCTGGTCCTAAATCCTTGAGGAATTACCATACTGTCTTCCACAATGGTTGAACTAATTTACATTCCTTCCACAGCCTCACCAACATCTATTGTTTCTTGACGTTTTAATAATTGTCATTCTGACTGGCATGTTCATACCCAAACCCTATTCTTTGATAGGGTTGTTTTTTTTTTTTTCTTGTAAATTTATTTAAGTTCCTTGTAAATTCTGGATATTAGTCATTTGTCAGATGGGTAGATTGCAAAAGCTTTCTCCCATTCTGTAGGTATGACAGTTTCTTTTGCTGTGAAGAAGCTATTTGGTTTAATTAAATCCCATTTGTCAATTTTTTTGCTTCTGTTGCAATTGTTTTTGGTGTTTTATTCATGAAGTCTAGTAATTACTGCCTAAACTTCAAAACTTTTTGTTGGTCTATTCAGGAATTTGACTTCTTTCTGGTTTAGTCTTGGGAGGCTGTATATGTCCAGGAATTTATCAATTTTTTCTAGATTTTCTAGTTTATTTGTGTATGGGTGTTTATAGTATTCTCTGATGGTAGTTTGTATTTCTGTGGGGTCAGTGGTGACTGACCCCTTTATTATATTTTATCGTGTCATTTAATTGTTCTCTCTTTTCTTTATTAGTCTAGTTAGTTGTCTGTTTTGTTAAGTCAAAAAAAAAAACAGCTTATGGGTTTATTGATTTTTTGGAGAGTTTTTTTTGTGTGTCTCTATCTCCTTCAATTCTGCTCTAAGTTATTTCTTGTCTTCTGCTAGCTTTTGGATTTGTTTGCTCTTGCTTCTCTAGTTCTTTTAATTGGGATGTTAGGGTGTCGACTTGAGATCTTTCTAACTTTCTGACATGGGTATTTAGTGCTATAAATTTCCCTTTAGCACTGCTTTTGCTGTATCCCAGAGATTCTGGCATGGTGTCTCTTTGTTCTCATTGGTTTTAAAGAACTTCTTGATTTCTGTCTTAATTTTATTATTTACCCAGGAGTCATTAGGAGCAGGTTGTTCAACTTCCATGTAATCATGTGGCTTTGAGAGAGTTTCTTAATCCTGAGTTCTAATTTGATTGCACTGTGATCAGACTGTTTGTTATGATTTCAGTTCTTTTGCATTTGCTAAGGAGTGTTTTACTTTCAATTATGTGGTCAATTTTAGAATAAGTGCCATGTGGCACTGAGAATAATGTGTATTCTGTTGATTTGGGATGGAGAGTTCTGTAGATTTCTATTAGGTCCACTTGATCCAGAGCTGAGTTCAAGTCCTGAATATTCTTGTTAATCTTCGGTCTCACTGATCTGTCTAATATTGACAGTGGGGTGCTAAAGTCTCTCACTATTATTGTGTGGGAGTCTAAGTCTCTTTGTAAGTCTCTAAGAACTTGTTCTATAAATATGGGAGCTCCTGTATTGGGCGCCTGTATATTTAGGATAGTTAGCTCTTACTAAATTGATCCCTTTGCCATTATGCAATGCCCTTCTTTGTCTTTTTAAAATGTTTGTTGGTTTAAAGTATGTCTTGTCAGAGACTAGGATTGATGAGGATTTGCTTTTTATTTATTTGGTAAATTTTCCTTTATCCCTTTATTTTGAGCCTATGTGTGTCTTTGCACATGAGATGAATCTTCTAAATACAGCACACTGATGGGTCTTGACATTTTATCCAATTTGCCAATCTGTGTCTTTTAATTAGGATATTGATCCCATTTACATTTAAGGTTAGTATTGTTATGTGTGAATTTGATCTTGACATCTTGATGCTATCTGGTTATTTTTCACACTAATTAATGTGGTTTCTTCATAGTGTCATTGGTCTTTATATTTTTGTGTATTTTTGCAGGGCTGGTATCAGTTTTGCCTTTCTACATTTAGTGCTTTCTTCAGGAGTTCTTGAAAGATAGGCCTGGTGGTGACGAAATCCTTCAGCATCTGCTTGTCTAAAAAAGATTTTGTTTCTTTTTTGCTTATATAGCTTAGTTTGGCTGGATATGAAATTCTGGGTTGAAAATTCTTTTCTTTAAGAATGTTGAATATTGATTCTTAATCTTTTCTGGTTGTAGAGTTTCTGCTGACAGGTTTGCTTTTAGGCTGATGGGTTTCCCTTTGTAGGTGACCTGGCCTTTCTCTCTGGTTGCCCTTAATACCCTTTTCCTTCATTTTGGCCTTGGAAAATCTGATGATTATGTGTCTTGGGGTTGATCTTCTTGTGGAGTATCTCAGTGGTGTTCTCTATATTTCCGGAATTTGCATGTTGGCCATCTTTCTAGGTTTTTCCTTTCCAGGGAAGTTCTCCTGGGTAACACCCTGAAGTGTGTTTTCCAGCTTGTTTCTATTCTCCCTGTCTCCTTCAGGTACTCCAATCAATTACAGGTTCAGTCTTTTTATGTAGTCCCACGTTTCTTGGAGGTTTTGTTTGTTCCCTTTTAATCTTTTTTCTCTAATCTTGTCTCCAAGCTTTATTTCAGCAAAGTGGTCTTCAAACTCTGATATCCTTTCTCCTGTTTGGTCGATTTGGCTATTGATAAATGTAGAGAAAAATATAAGCTAAAAACTCTTGATTCTAATGTGCAGGACTGAAATTATGGATTCCAGTACCACACACTGCTAAAAGGACCAGTAAAGAAGACCTGCCCTTGTTAAAAATTAGTTGATCTATAAAGTTGGAATTTATATCTGCGCTGTCTATTCTGTTTCATTGGGCTATGTGTCTGTTTTTGTGCCAGAACTATACTATTTTGATTACTATTGCTTTATAATATAATTTGAAATCAAGCAGTACAATTTCTCCAAACTTGCTTTTCTTTCTCATGAGTTTTTAGACTACTCTAGGACTGTTATGATTCTGTAAAAATTGTAGACTTGTTTTTTTCTATTTTTGCAAAAAAACACCATTGGAATTTTGATAAGGATTGTATTGAATCTGTAGATCTTCTGAGGTCGTATAGACATTTTAGCAATTTTAATTCTTCTAATCCATAAACACTGGATGTTTATGGATTTTTTCAATGTATAGGTGTTTCACTTCCTTGGTTAAATTTATTCCTAGGTATTTTATTCTTTCTGATGCTTTCGCGAATAGATTTGTTTCTTGATTTATTTTTCCGATAGTTTGTTATTGATGCAAGAAATGCAAGTGATCTTTTAACATTAATTTTGTATCCTGCAACTTAACTGAATTTATTTATAAATTTTGTCTACCTGAAGAGCAACACAGAGAGTCATTCTTCAATGACATAAATTTATTCAGGAAATGAACAGGGAATTATAGTCTGGGATACAAGTTCTAGAACAGATCATAGGCATATCCAAAGGTGTTAGGACAAGGAGAAGCCATTAAGGCAATAGGGGGAAGTTTATGCAAGCTGTCTTAAAACAAAGTTGATCAGTCACAGAAGCTGATTGCAGGAACTGGTGATTACTCACTGGTAACACTAATTGCCTTTGGGAAGATGTCTTCAAAGAAGCATTTTATCTGGATTTTTTTGTGTGTGTGCTTTCAGAGAGTTCTTATAATAGTTATAATATGCGCATGGACATATGTGCATAAGACCATCAGAGAGTCTTTGTAATAGTTCTTATCTCAGATATACAAGCATGAGATTCCCTCCTTCATGAACTGCCATCTCTGCAGCCTTGGGTCTGACATAAGTGACTCAATTTTTTCATGAATAGCTTTTATATTTTCCCCTTTGGATCAAGATCTTTCTCTAAAAGCATTCCTGATAAATCAACCAGTAATTAGGTTTTGTCTTTCAGTGTTGGAATTCACCTGTCCTGGTTGGTCTGGTCCCAGATTGAGAAGCAGGTATGATAGCTAACAATTCTGAGTCAATGTCAAGATTCTTCTGCCCACATTTGAGCAACAAGGGTGTCTAGAAAGAGTGGCTGTCAGGACAAGTTTTCACGGAGTTCACTGGCAAGTTAAATTTTGTCAGGTCCATAGGTGTTGAAAGTATTCTTTAAGTGCTTGACAACATTATTCTGTTAGGTGTTGTACGACTGTAGAAATTTGACTAATAATAGGTACAAAGTTTTAAAAGAATAATACAACCACAATATAATAACTCAAATTTGTATAATAGCTCTGAGCTATGGATCTGGGTTTACAGGAACCAACTAATCAAATTGAATGGCCATGGAGAACTGGGTGATACTATGGTAGTGAGAAATTATAAGAAACTAGAAGAATTTGGGATTTAGTCCAGATTGTAAAATAACAAAAATTCAAAAACAGTAAACAGGGCCACAATATGGTAATAGGTATATCATAATTTTTCATTTATTTATTTATTTATTTTGAGATGGAATCTGTCATCCAGGCTGGAGTTCAGTGGTGCAATCTTGGCTCACTGCAACCTCTGCCTCCTGGGTTCAAGTGATTCTCCTGCCTCAACCTCCTGAGTAGCTGGGGCTACAGGCACATTCCACTATGCCCGGCTAATTTTTTGTATTTTTAGTAGAGACTAGGTTTCACTGTGTTAGCCAGGATGGTCTTGATCTCCTGACCTTGTGATCTACCATCCTCAGCCTGCCAAAGTGCTGGGATCACAGGCGTGAGCCACCATGCCCAGCTATAATTTTTCTTTAGAAAAAAATCACACAAGAAAATAGAGATAAGGAGTATGTCTAAGAGACTGTGGATCAATAACCAATGGGCACCTGAAATCATATTAACAACAGTCAAAATTTTAAAAACAAATTTCTACAAATGTCTTTCTTGTTAGTCCAAATTAAAAAAAAAAAAAGAAAAAAAAAAGAAAACAGGACAAAACTTTAAGCACTTTTTTTCTTTCAACCAGGCATTATGGATAGAGAGTCAAGAAAGCTTAAATCTTACCTTTTGTTTGCTTTTCTCGGGTTTCTCAGAAATATTTTTTTTTTTTGTATTTTTTAGAGGTAGGGTTTCACTATGTTGCTCAAACTGATCTTGAACTCCTGGCTTCAAGTGATCCTCCTGCTTCAGTCTTCTGAGTATCTTGGAGAAAGTCTATGAAGAGTGAGCCAAGTATAAGCCTCTGTAACTGACTCTTGAGTCTCATCGGAAGACTCTAGAGTGAATGGGGTGTCCCAGCCTTTAAAGTCACACTAGGTGCAAAAATTAAATTAATATAACATATATTCACAGGAGAAAAGCCCAGTACAAATTTTTTGTGGAATGGGAGCCCACATAAGGAAGTAAAGGCCCCAGTGAAGCAATTAGAGTTAGTTACCAATATGCTGGATTGGACAAAGAATAGTAAACTCTCAAAATGTGACTAAATAATATGAGGAGACTTAAAAGTCATATTATTCTAATAAGGTATATATATGTTATTCCTAAAGATAAGGATGTTGCCTTTTCTTCCAGTATAGGGGGACTGACTTTCACATGAGAAGTTTATCTTCTGCTTTTTAAAAAAATGAATAAAGGTCAAGGTGATCTCTATGTACCTGCTATTTTTCAAGCCTGTTTAAAAAAAAATAGAGATGAGGGTCTCCCCATGTTGCCCTGGCTGGTCTTGAACTCCTGGGTTCAAGCGATCCTCCCACCTTGGCCTCCCAAAGTGCTGGGATTATTGGCATGAGTCACCACACCCAGCTCTCAAGTGTCTTTAACTTAAATAGTCAATATGCCAGTATAACATATTTTAACTTCTTAGAAATTTCACATATAAAAATAAGAGTCGGTAGCTGTGAAGAGAATTGTGTTAGTACCTGAGAAGTTTTGGAAAAAATGAGTTCTACCAGAGAAGAATAAAGAAGAGGAGGAGTTGTAGGAAGAGAAGAGGAAGTCTTTGGAGAAGAAAGAGACTCAGCCAGATTTGAGACAGTATTTTGCAGTGAAGTAATTCTTGTGTTCTAAGTGCATTTTGAAGCCTCAGGATGACAATTAAAAATGTACATCTCATTTGGACTGTTTAACTGTATAGGCATAATTTTCTAATATAACTCTAAGAAAACAATTTTGGAAAGTTTGAGTGACTTTTCTTCTGGACATGGGAATTCTGAGTTATTTTTGGTGTAATTTGTTCATTGCTTTAAAAGTCTGCACAAAGAAGGGCTATAATGTTTGAACATATAACCAGCGGGAGTTCCTGAAAGCGATGCATGCTTTAGAATTGAAAAAAATCTCATTTTGTTTCTTATTAATCACTCATGTGCCAAAGGAAATCTTATCAACTTGATATGTTTATCTTTGCTTTTGAAAGATGTTCAGAAACATGTGGGGAGAGAGAGAAGAAAAGTGAAAGGACAAAATCATTTATGGACATGCATAAATAACCAAAACTGAAACCAATTGTACTCAGCAGAAAGGTAAACCAACTTTATCCTAGAAAAGATTTACCATAAATGACATAAAAGTCTTTTATGGTACCAGGAGGGATTTAAGGTCCTTTATTAAAGTGGCCTTATCTAAATTAGATACCAAATAAAGAAAACAAACTTAATCAAAAGGAGGAAGTTCAAGAATCCAAGAGGAGATTCACTAAGGTGAAAGGGCAACGAGAACCTAAGAAGCTCAGGTGGATACTTCACACAATTCCAGGGGCTGATGATTCTTCCAAGGTGAGATTTTCTGGATCTCACTTCTGACACTACATTATGTTAACCTAAAGTAACAACAGAGGGGGTGGTTCTCCAAAGAAATAAATTTATTTGGGAATAAGTAGGAGGTTATAATGTGGGATATTCATGCTATCATTGATGGCATATGTGAGGAGGTTACTTATGCAACGGGGAAGTCATTAAAGGTAAAAGTTTATGCAAGCTGTCTTAAAACGAAGTTTAGAAGAGGGTGGAGCAAGATGGCAGAATAGAATCTTACATCATTCATCGCTCTCACAGGAACAACACATTTATTTTAATTTTTTTAAAATTTCACTTTAAGTTCTGAAATACATGTGCAGGAAGTGCAGGTTTGTTACATAGGTATACATGTGCCATGGTGGTCTCCTGCACTTATCAACCTGTCATCTAGGTTTTAAGCCCCACATGCATTAGGTATTTTTCCTAAAGCTCTCCCTCCCCTTGCCCCCCACCCTTCAACATGTCCTGGTGTGTGATGTTCCCCTCCCTGTTTCCATGTGTTCTTATTGTTCAATTCAGACTTATAAGTGAGAACATGCAGTATTTGGTTTTCTTTTCCTGTTTGGTTTTCTGTTAGCTTGCTAGAATTAAGGCTTTGAGCTTCATCCTTGTCCCTGTAAAGGACATGAACTCATTCTTTTTTATGGCTGCATAGTATTTCATGGTGTATATGTGTCACATTTTCTTTATTCACTAATTGATGGGCATTTGGGTTGGTTCCAAGTCTCTGCTATTGTAAATACTGCCACAATAAACATGTGTGCCTGTGTCATTATGGTAGAATATTTTATAATTCTTTGGAGATGCCCAGTAATGGCCTCATAATTATGTCAAAAGGCAAAGGAGGAGCAAAGTCACATCTTATATAGTGGCAGGCAAGAAGGCATGTGCAGGGGACCTCCTTTTCATAAAACCATCAGGTCTCATGAGACTTATTTACTATCATAAGAGAACAGCATGGGAAAATCCACTCCCATGATCCAATTACCTCCCACTCCGTCCCTCTCATGACACGTCGGGATTATGGGAGTTACAATTCAAGATGTGATTTGGTTGAGGACACACCTAAACCATATCAAGGTCTGACCCAGTACAGTCCCAGTGATAGGTGGCCACAGGGGGCTTTCATTATCACCACTTTAGTTCCAGGCAGCTCAGCACATGCAGAGATTCTGTTTATTTTGGAGAAATTAAGGGAAAAGAACAAGAGTCTCTGCATGGTAATACAGAGGATTCTTCTGGATATTATCCAAGACCACTAAGGCAGTACCTCTGCAAGTCTTCATAAACACAAGTATTACTGGACTTGGGGCCCAATTCCTTTGAATATCTGGAAAGCCTTCTCAAACAGGATGGGGACAAACATGCTCAGACTGTAAAGACTACAATTAATACTTAACGCTTCAATGCTGGGACACTCATGAATATTTACAAACATCAAGATATCCAGGAAAACATAACCTCATGAAACTAACTTAATAAGGCACCAAGGACCAATCCTGAAGAAACAGAGATATGTGACACTTCAGACAGAATTCAAAATAGCTTCAGAATTCAGGAAACTCAAAGAAATTCAATAGAACGAAGAGAAGGAATTCAGAGTTTTATCAGATAAATTTAACAAAGAGATTGAAATAATTAAAAAGAATCACATTTTTTAGCAGAAATTCTGGAGCTAAAAAATGCAAATGACAGGCTGGGCACAGTGGCTCATGCCTGTAATCCCAGCACTTTGGGAGGCCAAGGCAGGTGGATCACCTGAAGTCAGGAGTTTGAGACTGGTCTTTCCAACATGGCAAAATCCCATTTCTACTAAAACTTACAAAAAATTAGCCAGGCATGGTGATGGGCACCTGTAATCCCAGCTACTTGGGAGGCTGAGGCAGGAGAATTGATTGAACTCAGGCAGCAGAGGTTGCAGTGAGCAGAGATCACACCATTGCACTGCAGCCTGGGTGACAGAGTGAGACTCTGTCTCAAAAAGAATATGCAAATGGCATACTGAAGAATGAATTAGAGTCTTTTAATAGCAGAATTGATCAGGCAGAAGAAAGAATTAGTGAGCCTGAAGACAGGCTACATGAAAATACACTCAGAGGAGATAGATAAAAGAAAAAAGAATAAAAAACAATAAAGCATGCCTACAGGATCTACAAAATAGCCTCAGAAGGGCAAATTCAAGTTATTGGCCTTAAAGAGAAGACAGAGGAGGGAAGAGTGTGTGTGTGTGAGAGAGAGAGAGAGAGAGAGAGAGAGAGGAATAGAAAGTCTGTTCAAAGGGATAAAAATAGAGGACTTCTCAATCCTAGAGAAAGATATCAACATCCATATACAAGAAGCTTATAGAATATTGTATTAGTCTGTTTTCATGCTGCTGATAAAGACACACCCAAGACTGGGAAGGAAAAAAAAAGACAGAGACCTCACAATCATGGTAGAAGGCAAGGAGGAGCAAGGAGAAAGTCACATCTTACATGGATGGTGGCAGGCAAAAGAGAGCTTGTGCAGGGAAATGCTCAGTTTTAAAACCATCAGATCTCATGAGACCCATTCACTATCATAAGAACAGCACAGGAAAGACCAGCCCCCCAATTCAATCACCTCCCACTGGGTTTTTCCCATGACATGTGGGAATTGTGAGAGTTAACAATTCAAGATGAGATTTGGGTGGGTACACAGCCAAAGCATATCAAACACCAAGCATATTCACCCCAAAGAAGCCAGCCTCAAGGCATCTAATTATTAAATTTCCAAAGGTTAAAAAAAAAAGATTCTAAAATCAACAAGAGAAAAGAAACAAATAACATGCAATGGAGTGTCAATACGTCTGGCAGCAGACTTTTTCCTTGCAAACCTTACAGGCCAAAAGAAAGTCACATGACATATTTAAAGTGCTTACAGGGAAAAAACAAAAAACTTACCTTGGAATAATATATTCAGCAAAAATATCCTCCAAACATGAAGGAGATATAAAGACTTTTCCAGACAAAATAAGCTGAGAGATTTCATCAATACCAGACCTGTCCTACAAGAAATGCTAAAGGGAGTACTTTAGTCAGAAAGCAAAGGACATTGATGAACAATTAGAAATCCTCTCAAGATACAAAACTCACTAGTAATAATAAGCATACAGAAAAACGCAGAAGAGAGTAACATTTTGAGTAGAAAAACTAAGTTATTAATGAATGAAAAATAACTACAACAACTTTTCAAATCATAGACACACAATAAGACATAAAGAGAAACAACAAAAAGTTAAAAAGTGGTGGTGTAAAACTAAAGGGTAGAGTTTGTATTAGTTTTCTTTTTTTGGCATATTTGTTTATGTACTGTGTTAAGTTGTCATCAGTTTAAAGTAATGGGTTACAAGATAGTATTTGCAAGCCTCATGGTAACCTCAAATCATAAAACATACAACATACACAAAAAAACAAAGCAAGAAATAAAATTACACCACCAGGGAAAATTACCTTCACTAAAATTTAGAAATCAGGAAAAAAGAAGAGAAGAACACAAAACAAGCAGAAAACAAAAATGGCAGGAGTAAGCCCCTACTTACCAAAAGTAACGTTGAATGTAAATGGACTAAACTCTCCAATCAAAAGACATAGACTGGCTGAATGGATGATGAAACAAAACTCAGTAATCTGTTACCTACAAGAAACACACTTCACCTATAAAGAGACACATAGATTAAAAATAAAAGAATGGAAAGAAATATTCCATGAAATGAAAACCAAAAAAGAGCAAGACAATAATACCTATATCAGACAAAAATAGATTTTCAGATGACAACTGTAAGAAGACAAGAGACAACTAAGATCAGAGCAGAACTGAAGAAGATAGAGACACAAAAAACTCTTCAAAAAATCAATAAATCCAGTAGCTGGGTTTTTGAAAAGATCAACAAAATAGACCACTACCCAGATTAATAAAAAAGAAAACAGAGAATAATCAAATAAATGCAATAAAAAACGATAAAGGAGATATCACCACAGATTCCACAGTAATACAAACCACCATCAGAGATTACTACAAACAACTCTATGCACATAAACCAGTAAACCTGGAAGAAATGGATAAATTCCTGGCCACTTACACCCTCCCAAGCCTAAACCAGGAAGATGTCAAAACCCTGAATAGACCAGTAACAAGGGCTGAAGTTGAGGCAGCAATTAATAGCTTACCAACCAAGAAAAACCCCAGGCACATGGGTTCACAGCTGGATTCTACAAGACATACAAAGAGGAGCTGGTACCACCCCTTCTGAAACTATTCCAAACAATACAAAAGAGGGAATCCTTCCCAAATCATTTTATAAGATCAACATCATCCTGACACCAAAACACGGCAGAGACTCAACAAGAAAAGAAAACTTCAGGCAAATATCCATGATGAACATAGATGCAAAAATCTTCAATAAAATACTGGTAAGCCGATTGCAATAGCACATCAAAAAGCTTATCCATCACAATCGAGTAGGCTTCATCCCGGGGATGCAAGGCTGGTTCACCATACACAAGTCTATAAACGTAATTCACCACATAAACAAAACCAAAGACAAAAACCGCATGATTATCTCAATTGATGCAGAGAGGGCCTTCAACAAAATTCAACAGCACTTTATGCTAAAAACTCTCAATAAACTAGATATTGACAGAACGTACCTCAAAATAATAAAAGCTATTTACGACAAACTCACAGCCAATATCATACTGAATGGGCAAAAACTGGAAGCATTCTCTTTTAAACCCGGCACTAGACAAGGATGTCCTCTCTCACCACTCCTGTTCAATATAGTATTGGAAGTTCTAGCCAGGGCAATCAGGCAAGAAAAAGAAATAAACAGTATTCAATTAGCAAAGGAGGAAGTCAAATTGTCTGTATTTGCAGACGACATGATTGTATATTTAGAAGACCTTATCGTCTCAGCCCAAAATCTCCTTAAACTGATAAGCAACTTCAGCAAAGTCTTTGGATACAAAATCAATGTGCAAAAATCACAAGCATTCCCGTACACCACTGACAGACTTAAAGAGAGCCAAATCAAGAAAGAACTGCCATTCGCAATTGCTACAAAGAGAATAAAATACCTAGGAATACAACTATAAAAGGTTGTAAAGGACCTCTTCAGGGAGAACTACAAAGCACTGCTCAATGAAATAAGAGAGTACACAAACAGATGGAAAAACATTCCATGCTCATGGTTAGGAATAATCAATATTGTTAAAATGGCCATACCGCCCAAAGTAATTTATAGATTCAATGCTATCCCCATCAAGCTACCAATGACCTTCTTTACAGAATTGGAAAAAAACACCTTAAATTTCATATGAACCAAAAGAGAGCCCGCATAGCCAAATCAATTCTAAGCATAAAGAACAAAGCTGGAGCCATCATGCTATCTGACTTCAAACTATACTGCAAGGCTACAGTAATCAAAACAGCATAGTACTGGTGCCAAAACAGAGATTTAGACCAATGGAACAGAACAGAGGCCTCAGAGGCAATGCCACACATCTACAACCATCTGCTCTTTGACAAACCTGACACAAAGAAGCAATGGGGAAAGCATTCTCTGTTTAATAAATGGTGTTGGGAAAACTAGCTAGCCATATGCAGAAAGCAGAAACTGGATCACTTCCTGACACCGTACACTGAAATTAACTCTAGATGGATTAAAGACTTAAACATAAGACCTAACATCATAAAAACCTTAGAAGAAAACCTAGACAAAACTATTCAGGACATAGACATAGGCAAGGACTTCATGACTAAACCACCAAAAGCATTGGCAACAAAAGCCAAAATAGATAAATGGGACCTAATTAAATTCCAGAGCTTCTGCACAGCAAAAGAAACAATCATTAGAGTGAACTGGCAACCAACAGAATGGGAAAATATTTTTGTAATCTACGCATCTGACAAAGGACTTATATCAAAAACGTACAAAGAACAAAAACAGATTTACAAGAAAAAAACAAACCCATTCAAAAGTGGGAAAAGATATGAACAGACACTTTTCAAAAGAAGAGATATATGAGGTCAACAAACGTGAAAAAACGCTCATCATCACTGGTCATTAGAGAAATGCAAATCAAAACCACATTGAGATACCATCTCATGCCAGTTAGAATGGCAATCATTAAAAAATCTGAAGACAACAGATGCTGGAGAGGATGTGAAGAAATAGGAACACTTTTGCACTTGGTGGGAGTGTAAATTAGTTCAACCATTGTGGAAGACAGTGTGGTGATTCCTCAAGGACCTAGAAATAGAAATTCCATTTGACCCAGCAATCCCATCACTGGGCATATATCCAAAAGATTATAAATCGTTCTATTATAAGGGCACATGCACACGTATGTTCATTGCAGCACAGTTTACAATAGCAAAGACTTGGAACCAACCCAAATGCCCATCGATGATAGACTGGACATGGGAAATGTGGCACATTTTATACACATACACCATGGAATAAAAATGGTGTATATGTATAAAAAATGATGAGTTCGTGTCCTTTGTAGGGACATGGATGAATCTGGAAACCATCATTCTCAGCAAACTGACACAAGAACAGAAAATCAAATACTGCATGTTCTTACTCATAGGCAGGTGTTGAACAATGAGAACACATGGACACAGGGAGGGGAGCATCACACACTAAGGTCTGTTGGGGGGGACTGGGGAGGGACAGTGGGAGTTAGGGAGTTGAGGAGGGATAACATGGGGAGAAATGCCAGATATAGGTGATGGGGATGGAGGCAGCAAACCACATTGCCATGTATGTACCTATGCAACAATCCTGCATGTTCTTTACATGTACCCCAGAACCTCAATAATTTTTCACCCAGAGACTGCAGAATACACATGATTCTCCTCAGCATATGGAGTATTCTTAAGGTTGGATGATATGTCAGGTCACAAAAATGTCTGAAAACATTCAAAAATCAAAATAATATCAAGCATCGTCCCTGAAAACAATGGAATAAAACTACAAATCAACAAGAAGAGTTTTGGAAACCATAAAAACAAATGGAAATTAAACAATATGCTCCTAAATGACAGCTGGGTCCATGAGGAAATTAAGAAGAGAATTTAAAAATTTCTTGAAACAAATGATAAGGGCAACACAGTATACCAAAACCTATAGGATACAGCAAAAGCAGTACTAAGAGGGAAATTTATAGCTTTAAGTGCCTACATCAATAAAGAAGAAAAATCAGGAAGAAAAGCTAATGGATGCTGTGCTTAATACCTAGATGATGGAATGATCTGTGCAGCAAACCACCACGACACAGGTTTACCCATGTAACAAACCTGCACACCTTGTACATGTACCCCTGAGCTTAAAATAAAAGTTGACTAAAAGAAAAACTTCAGAGCAGGCACAGTGACTCACACCTGTAATCTCAGCACTTTGGGAAGCTGAGTCAGGAGGATCACAAGGTCAGGAGTTTGAGACCAGCCTGGCCAACATGGTGAAAGCCCTATCTACTAAAAATACAAAAATTAGCCAGATATGGCGGTGTGTGCCTGTAATCCCAGCTACTCAGGAGGCTGAGGCAGGAGAATCACTTGAACCTGGAAGGTGGAGGTTGCAGTGAGCTGAGACCATGCCATTGCACTAGAGTGCCATGGCAATAGTGTGAGACTCTGTCTCAAAAAAGCAAACAAACAAAAAAACTTCAGATAAATAAACTAACAATACATCTTAAAGAACTAGAAAAGCAAGAGTGAACAGTTAGGAGGTTCCTCAAAAAAACAAAAATAGAGCTATAATAGACTGTATACCCCAAAGAAATAAATCAGCATATCACAGCATATCAAAGACTTACCTGCACTCCCATGTTTGTTGTAGCAGTGTTCACTATAGGCAAGATTTGGAAGCAATCTAAGTGTCAACAGATGAGTGGATAAACAAAATACCATACTTAGACACAATGGGGTACGATTCAGCTGTAAATAAGAATGAGATCCTGTCATTTGCAACCATATGGATAGTAGTCATCCATATGACCATCTGTAACTGGAGGTCATATGTTAAGTGAAATAAGCCAGGCAGAGAAAGACAAACATCACATGTTCTCACTTATTTGTGGGATCTGAAAATTAAGATAATCGAACTTATGGAGATGGAGAGTAGAAGGATGGTTAACATCCTTCTACTGGGAGGCTGGGAAAGATAGTGCAGTGTGGCAGGGAGGTGGGAGTGGTTAATGGGTACAAAGAAAATAGAAAAAAAGAATAATATCTAGTATTTAATAGCAACAGGGTGACTATAGTCAGAATAATTTAATTATACATTTTAAAATAAATAAAAGTGTGTAATTGAATTGCTTGTAACACAAAAGATAAATGCTTGAGGGGATGAATACCCCATTTTCCTTGATGTGATTATTACACATTGCACGCCTGTATCAAAATATCTCATGTATTTCATTTATATATATACCCACTAGGTACCACAACAATTAAAAATGAAAAAAGAGTTACATTAAAGGGAAATAAAAATAAAAAAAAAAAGGCAGAACCAGATGATTGAGGTCCTTGAATGCTGGGCTAAAGATTTTGCTGTTTTCTAAGTAATCAGAGACATAGAAGATTTTTGAGTAGAGGAAATAAACCATCAAAATCAAGTTTTACAAATCTTCCAGCAGTGTTGTGATAAGCAAGAGGTTTCAACAATATGACCATTGCTACCAAGAGAAATAGAGAGAAAGGAAAGGATGTGGGACATATATCCTTGCAGCTTATTACCGTTCGAAAGACATAATGTTGTCAAGATGTACAAATTTTGGTCCTGGACAGATTTTATCACCTACCAGTTCTGGGTCTTAATTTATATACTCTCTCTCTCTCTCTCTCTCTCTCTCTCTCTCTCTGTGTGTGTGTGTGTGTGTGTGTGTGTGTGTGTGTGTCCAGGCTGAGGGAAAAAAGGTTGAATCAGGTAACCTCTAAGGCATCATTCAGTTTTTTGTCTTACTGCTTTTCTTCTCTTAACTAATTCAATTTTCCTGATTGGTGGTTTGATTAGTCACTCAGCCAGCTACTTCAGTATTTTGATTTTAAAGCTGCAATCATAATTGACAGCTCAACTTAGGAAAGAGTTAAAGGACAAGCTAAATTTTCACATGTATGAATATATAATTGTTGGTTTAGGCCGTTGAATGTAGACTGGTGGTTCTCTCTTTATGCAGAAAATTATAGTGGCTTCAATCTCTTATGAATAAAGCCTAACCAGCTTAACTTGTTCATTTATTTGTTTCTGGCTTCCATGGACTATGGCAGTGCTCCCTTTAAGAAAATCCATGAGTCAAATCTAATTCTTACAAAACTAATAAGATAAAAGAGTATGATAAAAAAAATCAAAGTTTACTAGTCCCAGAGGCTCACTGCAGGAGCAAGCAATTACTTATTGATGACACTGTTGCTGGGGAGATGTCTTCATAGAAACAACTTACATAAAATTTTTGTGCTGTCAGATAATTCTTGTAACAGTTGTATAGTTATAGGAGCAGAAGGACCATCTTTGTAACAGTTGTTATCTCAGACATACAAGCACGAGATTCCCTCCCTTTTAATCTGCTGGCTCTACTTTGATTTGGGTCTGATTTAAGTGACTTCATTTTCACATCAGCAGCTTTCACAGTTCTAAAGATTTTTTTAAGTCCTATTTTTGTGTTTTGTTTTGTTTTTTTTTTTTTTTTTTTTTTTTTTTTTTTTTGTGTTTTTTTTTTTTTTTTTTTTTTTTTTTTTTTTTTTTTTTTTTTTTTTTTGTTTTTTTTTTTTTTCCATACGGGAACTTGTCACCTGCAAACAGCAATAATTTTACTTCTTTCTTTATTATTTGGAAGTCTTTTATTTCTTTTTCTTATCTGACTGCTTATTGTTAAACAGAAAAGGTGAGAGTTGTACCCCTTAAATATATACAATAAAAAGAACCAGAAAGAGCATAACAGATCATAAGGAACTAAAAACTGAAACTCCTAAATTCACAAGTCTAAGAATTCTAATTATTCTCATTTTTTACCCAAAAGATAAAGAGAAAGGAACCAATTAGTTATTGAGAGTGTTTAGCAAAGGTGTGAAGCTTTTGTTCATCACCCCAAGGATGAGGCTATCATCAACTAAGATGCATAATTCTCTTAAAGATCCTTTTGCTTTCAAGCTCCGTTTTTACGTAATATTTTGGAGCCAGAGGTACCCAAAGAGGATAAAGGGCATCCCAAACACAAGGGCAGGCTTGATAAAGAGGCCAAAACTTTTGAGGAGGTTATGGAAACCTCATATAAGGAACCCAAAACTTCTACCACCACTGAGAATTCCAGAGCCCTTTCCTTATTTCATGATTTTCAAGGCTTCGAGACTGGATCACTCTTCCATGTGATTATTGTTGCTAAGGATGTCCAGTGGAAAACTATTGAGTCTGCATGCTCCTCCATGAAATTGGTATCGTTTAATGGGTCTGTCATTTCTTTGAACATTCAGAGAAGAAAGCCTAACCACATTGCTAACTTGAAGAAAGCTCCTGTTGACATAGAGTGCTGAGAGTTGTTCTTCCAGGTGCCGCCATCCAACTACAACTCATGTTGCTTAACCTTGTCCACATGTCCTATACCATCCTAAGGGCCATGAATGAAATTGGTCTGTTGACACAACATGAGGGCTCTGTCCATCCTGACTCACAATTCTGACCTACCAAAGCTTGCCTCCTAGTGCATGGGAACCTCTCAAGTGGACTATTCAGCCCCCCTTTCCCAGCTGCCTTTGGATGATTCAGCTCATTTTCTGTTTATTGGCAATTTAGAGGCTCCTGTGTGCCTCATGAAGAATTACTAGACAGGCCACACCCAAATTGCAACAACTAAACAAGATTATATTAAAAAGGCCTCGTCACTTGCCCACAGATCTGGGATCTCTTGAGATCACTCCTCCAAATCCAACTAATTATGCCTCTGGCTCCTTTCCAGACCTCTGAAACTGGTAATCACCATGGCCTCTCAAATAGGGATTCAGGCAATCCCTGTGCCTTGTCTCACCGCCCAGTGACAATTGCCCCTGTATGACTCTGGTGTTTCATTGGAACACTATAAGTAGATAATATTTCCTGGCTTCATTAGATACAGCAGCCCATGTTTCTGTCATTCTGGGCAACCCACCCAAGTTTAAAGGAGCTACCTCTTTTATACTGGAGGATATTGCTGGTAAAATCATTAATGACAAATAGCTACCCCTAGATGTCACCATTAGAACAATCTTTATCAAACCACTGTTCATACCTAGCCGACACAAGCAAAATGGAAACACATCCCATGCTCAGGAATGGATAGAATCAATATTGTGAAAATGACCATACTGCCAAAAGCAATTAAAAATTCAATGCAATGCCATCAAAATACTACCATCATTCTTCACAGAGTTAGAAAAAACAATTCTAAAATTCATATGGAACCAAAAAAGAGCCCGCATACCCAAAGCAAAACTAAGCAAAAAAAGCAAATCTGGAGGCATCACACTACCTGATTTCAAACTCTACTATAAGCCCATAGTCACCAAAACAGCATGGTACTGGCATAAAAATAGGCACATAGACCAACGGAACAGAATAGAGGACCCAGAAATAAACTCAAATACTTACAGCCAACTGATCTTCGACAAAGCCACATGTACAAGAATGAAACTGGATCCTCATCATTTACCTTATACAAAAATCAACTCAAGATGGATTAAGGAATTAAAGCTAAGGCCTGAAACTATAAACATTCTAGACGATGACACTGTAAAAACCCTTCTAGACGTTGGCTTAGGCAAGGACCCAAAAGCAAATGCCATAAAAGAACCCAAAAGCAAATGCCGTAAAAACAAAGATAAATTGCTGGGACCTAATTAAACTAAAGAGCTTTTCCACAGCAAAAGGAACAGTCAGCAGAGTGAATAGACAACCTACAGAAAGGGAGAAAATCTTCAAGTCTATACATCTGACAAAGGACTATATCCAGAATCTACAATGAATTAAAACAAATCAGTAAGAAAAAAACAAACAATCCCATCAAAATGTGGGCTAAGGACATGAACAGACAATTCTCAAAAGAAGATATACAAATGGCCCACCAACGTGTAAAAAAATGCTCAGCATCACTAATATTAGGGAAATGCAAATCAAAACCACAGGGTGACACCACCTTATTCCTGCAAGAATGGCCATAATCAAAATATCAAAAACTAGTAGATATTGGTGTAGGTGCAGTGATCAAGGAACACTTCTATACTGCTGGTGGGAGTGTAAACTAGTACAGCCACTATGAAAAACAACGTGGGGATTCCTTAAAGAACTAAAAGTAGAACTACCATTTGATCCAGCAATCCCACTACTGGGTATCTACCCAGAGGAAAGGAAGTCATTATGTGAAAAAGATATTTGCACATGCAAGTTTATAGCAGCACAATTTAAACTTGCAAAATCGTGGAACCAACCTAAATGCCCATCAATCAATGAGTAGATAAAGACTGTGATATATAGATATACTACTAAACTGTGATATATATGGAATACTACTCAGCCATGAAACAGAATGAATTAACAGCATTTGCAGTGACCTAGATGAGATTGGAGACTATTATTCTAAGTGAAGCAACTCAGGAATGGAAAACCTGAGTTTTCACATGTTCTCACTAATATGTGGGAGCTAAGCTATGAGGACGCTAAGGCATAAGAATGATATAACGGACTTTGGAGACTTGGGGGGAAGAGTGGGAGGGAGTGAGGGATAAAAGATAACAAACAGGGTGCAGTGTATACTGCTTGGGTGATGGGTGCACCAAAATCTCACAAATCACCACTAAAGAACTTACTCATGTAACTGAATACAACCTGTACCCCAATAACATGGTTAAAAAAAACAACAAAAATGAGATTCAGCCATATACAACAACATGGATAGAACTGAAGATTATTGTTTTAAGTGAAATAAACCAGGCACAGAAGGACAAACTTCACATGTTTTCACTTATTTGTGGGAGCAAAAAATTAAAACAATTGAACTCATGGAGATAGAAGAGGATAATTACCTGGGAAGTGTAGTGGGAGTTAGGTGAGGAGAGTGGGGATGGATAATGGGTACAGACAATAGAAAGAATGAATAAGAAATCGTATTTGATAGCGAAACAGAGTGACTATAGTCAATAATAGTTTTACATTTAAAAATAACTACAATAGTATAATTGTATTGTAACATGAAGGATCAAAAGTGCTTGAGGTGACAGATATCCCATTTACCTTGATGTGATGATTATGTATTGCATGTGTGTGTCAAACTATGTTATGTGCCCCATAAATATATACACCTACTATGTACTCACAAAAATTAAAAATAAAGATTTCAATCAAAAATAATTAAATAAACAGCTGTTCATTGCGGTGGCTCCTCTTGCTTTGAGCTTTCTTATTATAGGCATAGAAAAGATGCCATTGCTTACTGTCTGTGACACTGGAATAAGCCCAGTTAAAGCCACAAAGTGAAAACCTGTAGAGCTGCTCCTGTGGGTAACAGTAGTGAACATAATATAATATCTCTTGAAACAAGTTATTACTGGCCTTGACCTGGTATTCAAGATTTACTAGAAGAAAAGGTGATTATCATCACAATTTCTCCTTCCAGCATATATATTTGGACAGTGTTAAAAGGATTTCACCAATGAGTGGCACTTAACTACTGATTATTGAAATCTCAGTGCTTAAGTTTCCACCACCAAGGCTCCAATACCTAACATAATGAAATTAATTGAAGATTCCCAGAGATCATCTGGTGTGTTCTCTGTGTGGATCTGGCCACCATGTTCTATTCAGTACCTATTGACAATCAATCACAGCCTCCTTTACTATCCAAAGAACCCAACATATATTTACCCGGTTGCCTATGGCTTATTAATTTCTAATTGTGTATATTTAAAGTGTACAACATGTTTTAATACAACAATCCAATTGCCATATCTATCGTCTCATATAGTTATCTTTTTTCATTATAAGACTATCTAAATTCTACTAGCTACCAACGAAATATAATACAATACTCACCAGTACCCAATACACTATTATTAACTATGTTCATATTGTACATTAGGTCTCTAGATTTATTCATCCTATATACTACAACTGTCAACTGTATACACTTTGACCTACATTTTTCCATTACTTCTGCCTTGCCTTCTTCAACCCCCCCATAACTACTATTCTACTGTATGTATTCAGTATTTTTTTTTTTTATTTCACATATAAGTGAGATCATGGAGTATTTTTATTTCTGTGTCTGGCCTATTTCACTTAGCATAATGTCCTCTAGGTTCAACCATTTTTTTTCAAAAATGGCAGGATTCACTTTTTAAAGTCTAAGTAATATACCATTATATATACATATATATACATGTGTGTGTATATATATACATATATATTACAATTTCTTTATTTATTCTTCCATCCATGGACACTTTGGATGTCTCCATATCTTGGCTATTGTGAATGATGCTGCTATAAACATGTATATCCATATATCTTTACAAGGCAATGATTTTATTCCCATGGGTATTTCTGGGTCACATGAGAATTCCATTTTAAATTTTCTCAGGAGCTTGTGTGCTGTATTCTACAGTGGCTGCACAAATCTACAATCCTACCAATAATGTCCAAGAATTCCCTCTTTTCTACACCTTTGCCAACAATTGTTATCTCTTATCTTTTTGACAAAAGTCATCCTAATAGGTGAGAGGTGTGATATAGTTAGAATATCTGTTCCCTTAAAATCTCATGCTGAAATGTGACCCCCAATCTTGGAGGTGGGGCCTATTGGGAGGTGTTTGTATCATGGGGGCAGATCCGTGTTTTGGTGTCCTCCCTCACAGTAATGAGTGAGCTCTTGTTCTATTAGTTCACATAACATCTGGTTGTTAAAAAGAACCTGGCACCTTGTCCTCTCTCTCTTGCTTTCTCTTTCACCCTGTGACATGCTGGATCCCCTTGTTCTCTGCCTTCAAACTAAAAAGCTCCTGCACAGCAAAGGATACAATCAAGAAAGTGAAAAAGCAACCTATGGACTGATAAATGTTTGCAAACCATTTAATTCTTAAAGGATTAATATCTAAAGTATATGAGAAACTGACCTAACACAATAGCAAAACAATGAATAGCCCAATTAAAAAATTGGCAAAGAGCAATGAAAAAACATTCCCAAGATACCTACCAGAAGCCAAGCAGATGTTGGCGCCATGCTTCTTGTACAACCTGCAGAATTATGAGCCAAATAAACCTCTTTTCTTTACAAATTATCTAGTCTCCGATATTCTGTTACAGCAATGCAAAATGGACAAATACAAAGTGATATATCATTGTGGTTTTGATTTGCATTTCCCCGATTAATGAGGTTGAACATCTTTTCATATATCTGTTGTTATATGTCTTTTTTGAAGAAATGTTTATTCAGATCCTTTGCTCATTTTTTCAGAGTCCGGAGTGCTCACCATTACTTGATGAGACCACTCTTTGCTCATTTTTAAATTGGGTTATTCATTGTTTTGATATTGAATTATGTCAGTTTCTTATATACTTTAGATATTAATTCCTTAAGAGTTAACTGGTTGGCAAACATTTATCAGTCCATTGGCTGCTTTTTCAGCCTATGCTTGAAAAAGCAAGGCTGTATCCTTTGGTTGTATCCTTTGCTGTGCAGGAGCTGCTTATTCTGATGCAGCCCCACTTATTTATTTCTGCTTTTGTTGCTTGTGCTTTTAGTATATTATCCAAAAAAAAATCACTGATAAGCCCAGTGTCAAGGAACTTTGCCATCATGTTTTATCCTAGGAGTCTTGGGATTTTAGGTCTTACCCTCAAATGTCTGGTTTTTGTTTTTTTTTTTAGTTTTCATGTATGGTGTGATGGGGTCCAATTTTATTCTTTTATATGTGAATATCCCCAACATCAGTTTTTCCAACACTGTTTATGGAAAAGACTGTCTTTTCTCCATGATGCCTTCTTGATTTCCTTGTTGAAAATTAGTTGACCACATAAGCTTGATTTTATTTCTAGTCTCTATTCTGTTCCATTTGTCTATCTGCTTTTATGTCAGTACCATACTGCTATGATAACTATAGCTTTCTAGTAGATTTTGAGATAAGGTAGTGTGATGCCTCTAATTTTGATCTTTTTGCTCAGGACTGCTTCAGCTATTTGTGGTCTTATGTTGCTCCATATGAATTTTAGATTTTTTTTCAATTTCTGGCAGAAGCATCATTAGAATTTCAATAGAGATTGCATTGAATTTGTAGATCACTGCAGGTAGTGTGGCCATTTTAACAATATTCATTCTTCCAACACAAAGTTGATAACAACTTTGATTGTATTAAAAATTCCATAGTTTTACTCTCATACACTTTATGTTTTTGATGTTACACTATATTTTATGTTGTACATCCTTTAAAAATTATTGCATCTATAGTTATTTTCAAGAGTTTTGTTTTTTAACATTGGCATATAGATATAAGTGATTTATACACAACCAATACAGTATTAGAGTATTCTGAATTTGACTGCATATTTAACTGTATTTTTGAGTCCTTCACTTACATATGCTTTTATATTGTTGCTTAGCATCCTTTATTTCAATTCAAAGAACTCCCTTAAGCATTTTTTTTTGTAAGAAAAGTCTAGTGGTAATAAACTTTCTCGAGTTTTGTTTGTCTGTGAATGTCTTTATCTCTCCTTTATTTCTAAAGGACATCTTTTCTGGTTATAGTACTATTGGTTGGCAGTTGTATTTTTCCCCTGTGGCACTTTGAATATATCATCTCGCTCCTTCCTGGCTTGCAAAGTTTCTGGTGGCAAATCTGTTAGCCTTATGGATTTCCATTATATATAATGATTATCTTTTCTTTTACTGCGTTCAGAATTCTCTTTGTTTTTAACTTTTGAAAATTTGATTGTAATATGCTAGAGTATTCTTCTTTATGTTGATCTTGCTTGGAGACTTTTGAGATTCATAAATCTGGATGTCACATCCTTCCCCAAATTTGAAACGTTTTCATACAGTATTTCTTTAAATATGCTTTCTTCCCCTTCACTTCCTCATCTCCTCTGGGACTCTTTTTTTCTTTTTGTTCCTCTAACTGACTTGTGTTTGGCAGGCCTGTTATTAGAGCTTGACGTGAGTTTAGATCCTGTCTGGTCCCTGGGTAGTCTGGGCTGCCTCCAGAACCTTGGTCCATAGGGCTGGTGCTGGGATGAGGATCCACTTCAGGGTCTGCAAACAGTGAACCTGTTACTAAGTGTGAGGATGGGTGTGGCTTTCTCTGAGTCCCTAAGAAGTCTTCTGCTGGGTCACTGGGTGGATTCCTAGGCAGGCAGAATTTCTTTAATCTGTATCTGAGAGGATCTGGAACTGAGTTTCAGGGCTATTTTAGGGTCTATAGCTGGGACCAATGTCAGCAGGCTTGCCCAGAGGACTCAGGCAGCATGTAGTCCTCCGTGTCCCTGTGCTGCTGGCAGCCCTGATCACAGACCACTACTGAGAGGGGCCGAGGCTGAGACTCAGAACTATTTCAGGATCTGCTGTAGGCCTGGGGTCCAGCAAGTGTGTCCTGGCAAATGTTTCTTCTTTTGGGTCCCTGTGCTGCTGGCAGGACTCTTCTCTGACCACTGCTGAGAGGGGCTAGAGCCAAGTCTCAGGGCTGTTTCAGCATAATAGCCAGGGTTGAGGCCAGCAAACCTGCCCTAATAACTCAGGTGGGCATGTCTATTCCTGTGTCCTTATTTTTCTGGTATGATTGAGCCCACAGGCTATCTAAATAGTTCAGCCATTGCTCACAGTTTGTACTTCAGAACCTGGACGCAATTCCCCATAAGGCTTCTAATAGCTAGCACTACATGGATAGTGTCCTGATATGAGAGCTTTCTGAGGAGGCAGTCAAAAAGGATTTGCACACACCGTCTTTTTTTTTTTTAATTGTACTTTAAGTTCTGGGATACATGTGCAGATCTTGCAGGATTGTTGCATAGGGACACACATGCCATGATGGTTTGCTGTGTCTAGGGGCAGCCAATGTCTCTACACAAAATCCAAGTTCTGCCAACCTCAGTGAAACTCTTGGGCATAGTCTGGTCTTCCAATGGCCAACAAATTTCTAACACAGTTAAACATTAGCTTTTACAGCTCAGCCCAATTCAGACATTTTGCCAGGCTCAACATCTGTTAAGCCTCTACATGTTCTGGCAGCAACACATTCCACCCCTTTCCATTTTACTTCAGCCTGTTTAAAGTCACTTGCAAGTCTACCACCTTCCACTGGGGGAAGTCCCAGCAATGAGCATGAGAAGAAACTCAGCAGGCTATATAAGGCAGTTGGTTCCTCCAGAAACCAGTACTAGATTTGAGGTATTGGCCACCCCTGACAGTGCTTTCTTGAGTATCTGGAATAAGCATGGTCAAAAATGGCTCCTGATGGGATTTTGGATCCAGAGGCTGCCATCAGCTGCTGCCTGATAGATACCAAATATTAAATGCTTACTGATGATTGATAGAGACCAAGGCTCGCGTAGGCCACCAGCAGGTAAAACTCTACACCCAGATTCTTACCTTGCCATGGATGGATAGATTCCTCTGAGCAACAGCTCAGCATAGCTGTGGAAGTTTTCTTGCTTAAATGGAAGTGGTACCTCCAAGACTGGGTTAAGCTGGACAAACAGGTCTTTTATAAGTTCTAGGAGGTTGCAGCTTCCCCCATGCTCAACCTTTTGCCCATGGATCTAGAGATACTGGTACTGGCATCACCACTGCCTCCTCCTCTGGAAAATGAGGTGCCCCTTTGGACCAACTGTCTGACATGAAAGAAGGAGTCAATTTACTTTACTGATGATATCGCCACCATTGTATGCAATGCAGCTTGCTGGAGAAGCCTGGCCTATCACCTGGATTTGACTACCTCTCTAATCAGAGTCAGTGTCATCACGTCTGCCCAACTTATCGAATTAGAAGTTCTGTATCCTTGGTCCTACAGAATGCCCTTGCTAGGCAGTTTCTTCATAGATCTTCTTCTAGACCTTTACTGATTTATGGGTGGCCGCTAACAGCTTTGCATCTGGTAAGGCCAATGGCAGACAGATGATTTCTTAATAAAAAGCAGTCCCCTCTGTGGATCCTAAATTTGTAAGGCATTGTCAACTTGGCCTATTTCTATTTTTGTCATGTTTATGCACAAATTTGACGTGACATTCCAGAGGCACGTTTCAACAACACAGCAGACTGATTTCTAAGATTAACATACTTTCTGTAGCCACTTCTGTTGCCTCCCTGGAACCCCTCTCATTTCCACACCTGCAGATAACTTGGCCATATAATACCTCTGGGCATTGAGGAATGCATGTGCTTGTTGAATGGGCCCAGAGGCAAGACCCTGCAAACCTCTCTGGCAAAGACAGAGCTGACAACTGCAACATATGCTTTAAGATCAAATATTGGTAGGAAAGTCAATGGGGATCTTTTCCACAGAACTTCTGTCCCTTTTCCTGGTGTTGTATTGATTACATTGATGCCTTGCCCCCCACTGCAGGTTCTGCCTAGTGTACTCTTACCGTGATTGGCTCCTTTATGGGGTTGATGCTAGCCTTCCCTGTGCAGCATGCCACAAGCGAGCCCACTGCCACTGGCCTAACGAAGGCCATTTGAGTTTCCTTTGTTGTTACAGACACCATAGCTTCTGACCAAGAGACTCATTTTCCTTCCCATGCTATCCAGAACCAGACCACAACCTCAGGCCTCACTTAATGTAACAATGGCCTGTTGAAAGTCATGCTACCAAAATTACTCTTTGGTTAGTGGATCTTTAAGTAGGTCTCTTTTCTCCTACAATCCATCATTTATCTCAACTCTTAATACAAAGGATTCTATATCCCTTACATTAATTTTATAGCCTTCCACTCTGCTCCTGTTTGTTTACAAGAGCAATCTGGCTCATTTTACTGTCCGGGAGGACTGTACCTATTAATCTGTCAATTGTTTCTCCTCATATAAATTTGACTTTTCAGTTGTTCCTCCAATCTCTTTGGCTTGAATGCTTAATCAAGGAACAGATTACTAAATATGATCCCTTAACGATCAAAAGCCCATTGAAATGCCCTAGATATTTAGTTTGGGCACAAAAGTAGCTGGACAAGCTGATGCCAGAGCCTGAGACCCTGCCTATGTACTCAAGATATAAAGGGTGACTGCAGAACCCCATTCCACGCTATACAGAAATTGAAAATTACAGCTATCATGTTGAGTAGTGGAAATGTGTGGGTTGTCATTTGTGGAGACAGCAAGTTACACCTGGAGAATGTTAGCCACTTCTGGAAATGGCAAACTTCAAAAGTGACCCACAGTCACCACCATACCAGTGCCTAACTCTCACTGCCAGGAGATTTGTACTTCATTGGGAGCTAGTGACATATTTAAGACCCCAAGATTCCCCACTGGTGGTAGTACAACTGCCACAGGCCCAGGGTACAGTCTCTGTCAAATTAGTAAAATGTTGGTACTCTCTTGGCTGTATTTGCTAGTTTGCTTGTGCTTAATCTGGGCACTGGAAATATGGGTGAACTCATAAGGTTTTGACCTGACCCATAGAATGTGCCACAGCCCCACAGAGACCCTTCAGTAGTATCCCACAAATCGGGGAAATTGGATCTGCCTGGAGCTCCATCATACCAGCCTATCTGTGAACCTGGCTTATGACTGAATCCCTCCCTAGCTGCAGACTTCCATTATGAATGCTCAAATGGTACTGATGTTTAAATAATTTTGAGCAGTATTCTATACTAGTGGACATTCTCTTGGGCATGGCCCCTGTAGATTGACTGAATTCATGTCTGTGGATGAAACCCTGGCTGTTAATTCTTTGCTCCATGGTATCTGAGATCTCTATGGGAAGCTATGCCCCAGAATGTAGAATCATACATAGAGTCTCTCTGAACACAGCCTATCAGTACTCCCAGAATATATATATATATATACACACACTTTATGGAGGGATTAGGAAGGGCAGTCCCAGACTGAAGTGGCTTGATCATTTTCCGTGGTGTCACTGATGACCCAGCAGACCTGAAAGAAATCTGTGCCTCTAGCAGCTGCAGAGTCATCTGTGAATCAGTTTTGGGCAAGGCTTTCACACGTTAATATAATTCTCAGTACTTAGAGGCTCCCTCTTATCATCTATGGATTGCTACATGGGAGGGACACTCTTTTCCTGGATTGCTCCTGACATCATCCCAATCCAAGAGGTCACTGATGGATATCACATCATCTCAGACAACATCATCCCAGCCTAAGTGTTTGCCAGTGGAAGTGATTTCACCTCAGACAGCTGCTTCTGCTCCAGTCTAGGAGTCTGTTTTAGACGCTTACTCTTTGAATAACTCCCACACTCAGTGCTCAGTCCTGATTCCTCTTCTACCCATGTCTGATCCAAATATACTGCAACCTTATATTGCCCCATATAAATATGAGCCCTGGGAAGACTATTTCCTTGAGATTGTTAATTGTTTGGTCCTGGATCCTGCCCTGCTGACATCTTCCTGTGAAACTATGAGTTCAAAGCCCTACTATTGCAAAGTAGCCCTAGAGTGCATTAAACCTCTGTGGGATGCAAAGCATTTCATCTTGAATGCCACTCAGGGTGGAGTTTCTCCTAATACATCTTCTGTGTCATGCCTAGCCACTTAACTTCCAGATTTTCTATTCCTATGTGCACTTCTAATGTTTTCCTGCAATTTCTGTTTCCCTGCAACACCAACCATGGCAGAAACACCCATGCACCCCAGCACTCTTGAGGCTGGTGCCCAGTAACCTACACCCACATATACCACACACATAAATACCTCTATTTTCTGTCTTCTTCTCACTTATGTCACAACCGCTACACCAACCTGGTACAGACCAAGATCTCCAACACATATGTACAGGCTGCCAAAGTTTCAGCCATGGCCGTAGCCCTTCACAGCTGTTGAGCCTACCACTAACTCCCAGTGGACATGGGTCCACCTTAATGACCTTCCTGCTGACACCACATTAGGCCAAGTTCTATCATGGCTTCCAATAAAACTCTTAAACCCTCCATTTGCTTAAATATACCATCTGCCTTCATTTCTAATTATACTCACTAGGGACAGCTGCACATTATAATCAAGCTACTCCCATAGGCTTACCACTTATGCCCAGGAGCCCACTACACTTGGCCAATTCTCCACACTGGGGCCTTCAACTTTCTTATAATATCTTCACGGGTACATTATGCTATAAATAATGGCACTTTCAGGTTCTAATGTGTCCCAAACTCATAGGCATAGCACCTTATATATTTTCCTTGCTTACTCCCCCATGTTTTCCCCAATAAAACCATAGCCTCATGTACAGTGGTTACACTGAGGATTCTCCTAGTTTTTTATCAACCATCTAACTGCCCATTTCTATCAGCTCCAAAACACCAGGCAAAACAGATAATATTTATTCCCATCTTAATAGGGCTTACCATAGCCACAGAAGCTGCCAGTGTTGGCACCAGAACAGCAGCCCTGGCATACAAAATAAAATCATAACTGGCAACCAGCACCTTTCATAGGGCCTTTCAGATCATATTCAAAGACTACATGAAGTGTTGCCCTTTACACATTTACAAGCTCATTTTCTCTAGCCCAAGTGGTAATGGATAGCACACTGCTCTTGACTGCTCACTAGCCAGGGAGGGAGGAGTTTGTGCCATGCAAGGGACCTCCTGCCATATGTACATTGATAACTCTGGACAGGTACAGGCCAAGCTATGAGGAAAAGGCTAAAAAATAGTGAACTTTTAAAATATAGCCAAAATCTGCCAATGTATTTCCTTAAATTTACAGAGATCTGGCCTGTTCTCTTGGCTTTCTAACACAAAGCAATGTGTCTGGTTGTGAAGTGAGTTCTGACCACTTGCCATATGCCTAACCAAACTTTTCCTAGTTGTCATCTGCCTCAAAGTTTGCCTTAAGTGGCTAACTCGTCACCTTTAACATCTCCACAATCCAGGTGGCAAGCATTCCTCCTCCCAATTAGTATTGTTAATAATGTTGAGGCACTATAAGGTTGAATGTATTGTAAAACTTTTTATTTTCTTGCTGCCTCAACATCCCCAGAAACAGGCTATAGCACTACACCCAAGTAATCAGGTATACCAGTATGACAAGGTTGGCTTCTGCCACAAGTTTCCTTTCTTGCCCTCCCCTGACTGTGATCTACCAACTTGCAAATGCACCAATGAAATCCCTTTGTGCCTTTTGCTTGTTTACTCCACTATGGCCCTTAATAAACGCACTTATGCATGGGTCTTCTCTCTTTTTTGGTTCCCTCCTGCATGGTTGAGCCCACTCCCTTGACACTTTTCTTATGTGAACCTCTCCTGACAGGCAGTTACTCTTTAGGGTCCATGATGTAATAAACTTCGTTTTCCTGAGCCTCTCCTTTGCCCCCATCTTGTGGTCAAAACTGACCAACCATCACCTAAAAGTACACAGAACAGAAAACAAAAAGGCAATCCACTGAATGAGAGAAATATTTGTAAATTATATGACTGGTAAAGGATTCATACCCAAAATATATAAAGAACTCCTATAACTTAACATTTTTCAGAAACCAATTCAAAAATGGGCAAAGGATTTGAATGGACATTTCTCCAGAGAAGATATACGAATGATCAATAAGCTCATGAAAAGATGCCTGATATTATTAGTTATTAGGAAAATGCAAATCAAAACCTCTTCACCCACTAGAATGACTATAGTTTAGAAAAATAGAAAAATGTCAAGTGTTGACAAACATGTGAAGAAACCTGAACCCCCATACATTTTTTGCTGAGAATGTAAAATGGTGCAGCCACTGGTGAAATAAGTTAGCAGTTCCTTAAAAAGTTAAACAAAAAATTACCATATGACTCAGTAATTTCAGAGAATTGAAAACAGGTGTTCAAATAAAAAATTGCACACGAATGTTCATAGCAGCACTATTCACAATGGCCAAAAGATGGAAATAATGCAAATGGCCATTAAAAGATGAATGCATGAAGAGAGTGTGCTATATCCATTCAATTGAATATTATTCAACCATAAAAAATGAAGTATTGACACATGCTACAACAGATATGGGCCTAGAAAGTATTATGCTAAGTATGTTTGACAGAAGTCAAACACAGAAGGCAACATTAATATGTTAATAGATTAATATGTCAATAAATCTTAATAGATTTCATTTATGTAAAATAACAAGATTAGGTAAATCTGTAGAAACCACAAGCAGATTAGTGGTTTCCACGAGCTTAGGAGAGGGGGAAATGGAAGCCGATTGCTAATAGACAAAATATAACTTTTGAGATGATAAAAATATTTTGCAAACATTGTGAATAAATAAATATATACAGGTCAAGTATGGTGACTTATTCCTGTTATCCAAACACTTTGGAAGGCCAAGGAAGGAGTATTACTTAAGGCCAGAAGTTTGTGGCCAGCTGGGCAACATAGTGAGACCCTATTTTTATAAAAAATTTTTAAAAATTATTCAGGCATGGTGGCACACATCTGTAGTCCTAGCTACTTAGAATACCTAGCAGGAGGATTGCTTGAGCCCAAGAGTTGGAGGTTACAAGGTTACAGTGAGCTATAATCATATCACTGTACTCCAGCCTGGGCAACAGAATGAGACCTTGTCTTGTATATGTATATGTATATGTATATGTATATGTATATGTATATGTAATGTATATCTATTCTTTTATTATTTCTATTTCTCTGGAGAACCCTGATAAATAAAAACAAACTGATGTCATTGATTTGACACTTTTTTCCTTTTTCTAACATGGAAATATACAGCCATAAGTTTTCCTTTAAATACAGCTTGAGGGGGTATTCCATTAATGTTTTTAATTAATAGGCTTTATTTCTCAGCACTTTTAGACAAATGGAAAAAATTGAGTGAAAAGTAGAGTTCCCATATACCCTTTAGCACTCATTTTTAATTCTCTATTATTAACATCTTGCATTATTGTGGTATATTTGTTACAGTTGATGAATTGATAATACATTAACTAAAGTCCATCATTGACATTAGGATTCACTCATGGTATTGTATATTTTACAGATTTTGACAAATATATGATGACATGCTTCCAACATTATAGAATTATACAGAATAATTATTTCACTGTCTTAGAAATCCATGCTGTACTTAAATTTCCCTCTCTTCTCCCTGCTAGCCCCTGGCAACCACTGATCTTTATACTGTCTCCATAATTTAGCCTTTCCCAGAAAGTCATTTACAGGCATGCATCATTTTAGTGTGCTTCATTTCATTGCACTTTGCAGATACCTGCATTTTTTACAATTGAAGTTTTGTGGCAACACTGCATCAAGCAAGTCTATCCGTGCAATTTTTCCAACAACGTGCTCCACCAAAAAACTCTTAGATTTGATAAATGAATTGGGTAAAGTTGCAGGATACAAAATGAATGTACGAAATCAGTGGTGTTTCTATGCACCAATAACTAGCTGAGAATAAAATCGGGAAAGCAATCCCATTTACAATGGCTACAAAAAATAAAATGAAATACCTAGGAACAAATTTAACCAAGGAGGTGAGAGATTGCCACAAGAAAAACTATAAAACACTAATGAAAGAAATTGTTGATAACACAAATAAATAGAAAAACATGCTCATGGATCAGAAGAATGAATATCATTAAAGTGAAATGATCATACTACCGAAAGCAATTTATAGTTTCAATGCACTGTCAAAATATCAATGTCATTTTTCAAAGAATTTGAGAAAACAATCCTAAAATTCATTTGGAATCAAGAAACAGCCTGATTAGCCAAACCAATCCTAGCTAACAAATAACAAAGCTGGAGATATCACATTACTTGACTTCAAATTATATTCTAAGGCTATAGTAACCAAAATGGTGTGGTACTGGTATAAATGTAGACACATAAATCAGATTAGAACAGAATAGAGAACTCATAAATAATGCCACATATTTACAGCCAACTGATCTTTCACAAAAATCAGTTAGGGTTTCAGCATACGAATTTTGAGGGGATACAATTCAGCCCATAGAAGTCATTCAGGGCATATGGAAAGGTAGATAAAATCTAGATCCTATCCAAGGCAGGAATCTGAAAGAAGACTCCTCCCTCTATAATGCTAGGATTTCAAAATGGTAAACCCTCAGTGTAAGTGTAAATAACTCGGAGATCTGTGTCAAGGGTTTGGCAAGAGATACTGCTTTTCTTACCCTTTGTCACCAGTGAAGGGAAACTTAAAGTTACCTATGTGATCTTAAGAAAATCAAATGTATCATTTAAAGTACTCTGACATGAGCATCTTCCTCCAAAGACTGGCAAAAGAAATGCAAACAGCCAAGAGCTAGAAAGAATACAAATGTTCATCATTATTAGGATGAATAAATAACTTATGGCCTTATATAATGGAATATTACATACCAAAGGAAAAACAGACTCCTGCTGCATGTAACAACATAGACAAATCTCACAGACATACCGTAAGCAAAAGAAGCCATGACATGCTATAAATTGTTTTCTGTATAAAAACCAATTACTTTTATAGGCCCTAATCCAATCTGACTGGTGTCCTTATAAGAAGAGGCAAAGTTAACCTATGTGATAGTGGTGTGAACAGTGCTTTTTGTTAGTGATGGAGTATTGAGTGGTAAGATACAACATGGAGCCTTTTGCAGTCCAAAAAATGTTCTACATGAGCCAGGCATGGTAGCTCACACCTGTAAATCCCAGCGTTGTGGGAGGCTGAGGTGGGCAGGTGGCTTGAGGTCAGGAGTTCGAGACCAGCTGACTAACACGGGGAAACATTGTCTCTACTAAAAATACAAAAATTAGCCAAGTGTGGTGGCATGTGCCTGTAATGCCAGAAACTCAGGAGGCTGAGGCAGGAGAATTGCTTGAACCCAGGAGGTGGAGGGCAACAGAGTGAAACTTCATCTCAAAAAGAAAAGAAAAGAAAATATTCTACATGGATGTGTCCACAAGTGAAAATTTGCTGAGCTGTGTACTAAGATTTCTCTACTTTATTGTATATAAATGATACTTTAATTTTTAAAATCTTATTTTTAAAAGAAAATGCAAATTCTCTAGGGAAGAATGAAAGACTAGACTTTTAATTTTTATAAATCTATAATGAAAGACTTATTTTTAAAAGAAGACTAGAAAATTAACCTAAATTCCAAAAAACCTGACATTGCATTTGGAAATTATAATCAGAAATGATGAACAGCAACTATCTGTTGATAGGTCTTTTGCTGTGCAGAAGCTCTAAGTTTAGTTAGATCCCATTTGTCAATGTTTGCTTTTGTTGCAATTGTTCTTGATGTCTTTGCATAAAATCTTTCCCTTTTCCTATGTCCCAGATGGTATTGCCTAGGTTGTCTTTCATGATTTTTATAGTTTTGAGTTTTACATTTAAGTCTTTAATCCATCTGGCACTGATTTTGTATATGCTGTAAGGAAGGTGCCTAGACTCAATCTTCTGCATGTGGCTAGCCAGTTATCCCAGTCCATTTATTAATAAAAGAGGTTTTTCCCTATTGCTTGTTTTTGTCAGCTTTGTTGAAGAACAGATAACCATAGGTGTACAGCCTCATTTCAGGGCTCTGTATCCTGTTCAATTGGTTTATGTGTTTGTTTTTGTACCAGCACCATGCTGTTTTGGTTACTGTAGCTTGTAGTATAGTTTGAAATCTGGTAGCATGATACCCCCAGCTTTGTTCTTTTTGCTTAGGCTTCCCGTGGCTATTCAGATTCTTTTTTGGTTTCATATGAATTTTTAAATAGTTTTTTTTTAGTTCCATGAAGAACATCATTTGTAGTTTAATAAGAATATCATTGAATCTATAAATTTCTTTGAGCAGTATGTTCATTTTAACTATATTGATTCTTCCTATGCATGAGTATGGAATATTTTTCCATTTGTTTGTGTTGGCTCTGATTTCTTTGAGTACTGTTTTGTAGTTCTCCTTGTAGAGATATTTCACCTCTCTGGTTAGCTGTATTCTGATACTTTTGTAAATGGGATTGCATTCCTAATTTGGCTCTCCGCATCACTGTTGTTGGTGTATAGAAATCCTAATGATTTCTGTACATTAATTTTGTATCCTGAGACTTTGCTGAAGTTGTTTATCAGCTGAAGGAGCTTTCAGGCTGAGGCTTTTCTAAATATGGCATCATGCCATCCGCTGACAGGGATAGTTTAACTTCTTCTCTTTCTATTTGTATGTCCTTTATTTATTTCTCTTGCATGATTGCACTGGACAAGACTTCCAATACTATGTTAAGTAGGAGTGGTGAGAGAGAGTATTCTTGTTTTGTGCTGGTTTCCATAGGGAATGCGTCCAGCTTTTGCCCAAATAGTGATGTTGACTGTGGGTTTGTCATATAGAGCTCTTATTATTTTGAGGTATGTTCCTTTAATACCTCGTTTGTTGAGGGTTTTTAACATGAAGGGTATTGAATTTTATTGAAAATCTTTTCTGTATCTATTGAGACAATCACGTTTTTGTCTTTAGTTGCGTTTATGTGATTAATCACATATATTGATTTGCATATGTTGAACCAACCTTGCATCCCAGGAATAAAGCCTACTTGATCATGGTGGATAGGCTTTTTAATGTGCTGCTGGTTTTGATTTGCCAGTATTTTTTTGAGAATTTTTGCACTGATGTTCATCAAGGATATTGGCCTGAAGTATTTTTGTTGTGTCCTTGCCACAAGAGAAAGGCTGGAAAAAAAAACACACACACACACACACGTTCATTTATTTTTGCATGACTCATGATTTTATCTTTCTTTCAATTGTCCCTTATGATCTTAAAATTTCATTGTATTCTTGCATCAAGTTGATTTTTTAAAATGCTTGCTCTTTGTGGCAGGCCAAGTTTAAGACAGTTCCTGATTATTCCCACCTCCTGGTATTCAAACTCTTATGTAATCATTACCTTTTAAGTGTAGGCTGGCCTAGACTTTCTTGTAACCAGTAGAATACATCAAAGGTGATAGGATGCCATTTCTGTACTTAAGCTACATTAAGATTATGACCTTCATTTTACTATTAGACTTTCTTCTTTGTGAGCTTTGATAAAGAAAGCTGCCAAATTGGGGAGGATATGGGCACTACAGCACTCTTAGCTATAACAAGTCTGTCCAAACCTCTGCCCTAAAAGACATCCAAACTCTAGCATTGCTTTTAAGAGATAAGGCCAAGTCCTTAAGTTGACTTCAGCGTCCCATTAAAATGCCTGCCTGAGAAAGCTCAATGCCGCTACAAGAATTTACTGTTTGCTCTAGCCAACACCTGATGATAAGTCCTTTCTTAGATCATTTACTAAAAAGGGCTTATAATTAAGAACTCTTTTCATTTCCCTTTGAAATGTAGGTGTATCTCTTACAACTTGGAAGTGTCTTTCTCAAGAAACTGAAGGACATTCCTTTGAAATGCAGTCATCAGGAAGGATAAGTCTTTTCTTTCAGCCTCTGTAAGAAAATAGTCTAACTTCAATAACTGCCAGATAGCAGACACAGCTGGCCTAGATGCATTTGTGCTGACCAATCTTTTGTAATTTTTTACTTCTCTGACTTTTCTTGAGCCTCTGATCATGGGTCCCCCATTTTCTCTTTAAATCACCTCTGCGCAAATAAAGGTGGAACTCAGCCGTTTCTCTTACTGTCAATAGTTATTGAATAAAATCTGTTTTGAATGTTTTAACTAGTGACCAGTTGGGTTTACGTTTGGCAGCCCATGTGACAAGGAACTAAGGATAGCAGCCTTTGGCCAACAACCAGCAAGAAACACAGGCCCTCAGTCCAACTGCTGCAAGAACTGAATCCCTCCAACAACAAAAGAGCCTGGAATTGGCTCCTTCCCTAGTTAAGCCTTCAGAAGGGACAGTAGCCCTGACCAACACCTTAATTGCAGCCTTGAAAATGACCCCATAGCAGGGGATCTGACTAAGCTGTGTGTAGAATCCTAACTGACATTTGTTATTTTTAGCTGCTAAATGTATGGTTATTTGTTATGCAGAAATATATGGTTATCTGTTATGCAGAAAATAATAACATTTTTCCTCTCTGAGGGCTTTAATTTTTTTTCTCTTTTTGATATTCAAGTTTCAATTTTTTAAGGCATGGTGTTTTTTTTTTTTTTTTTTTTTTTTTTTTTTTTTTTTTTTTTTTTTTTTTTTTTTTTTTTTTATTTCTCTTTCTTGGTACCTCAGGACACGTTTCAACTGACATCTTTCTATTTTCTTTAAGTCTGGAAAAATGGTTTTTAGGTTTAAAAAGTATTTGTTTTTATTTCTGTCTTTCTGCAACCCTATTTTCCATATATTGAAACTTACACTTCTATATTACACAAATCTTAACTTTTATTTTGACATTTGCTCTCTTTTTATCCTTTCCAACTTTTCTTTACCCTCTTCTGTTTCCTAATTCTTTATTCAGCTGCATGCATTCAACTATTTATCTCATCTAATGTGTTTATTTTTGTTCATATTTGGTTGCACTCTCATTACCAAATATGTTCTTTTTTCTGATTTTCACTGATATACAGTAGTGTATCTGTGGAGGATATGTTTCAAGACTCCCAGTGAATGCCTGAAACCATGAATAGTACCAGACTGGATACATGCTATGTTTTTTTTTTTCTTATACATACATACCTATAATAAAGTTTAATTTATAAGTTAGGCATAGTAGGGATTAATAACAACAACTAATAATACAAATAGAACAGTATGCCAGCATCACTACTCCTGTACTTTGGGCCATTTTTTTTTTTTTTTTTTTTTGAGACGGAGTTTCGCTCGTTACCCAGGCTGGAGTGCAATGGTGTGATCTCGGCTCACCGCAACCTCCGCCTCCCGGGTTCAGGCAATTCTCCTGCCTCAGCCTCCTCAGTAGCTGGGATTACAGGCATGCGCCACCATACCCAGCTAATTTTTTGTATTTTTAGTAGAGACGGGGTTTCACCATGTTGACCAGGATGGTCTCGATCTCTTGACCTCGTGATCCACCCGCCTCAGCCTCCCAAAGTGCTGGGATTACAGGCGTGAGCCACCGCGCCCGGCACTTTGGGCCATTTTTAAGTAAAATAAGAGTTACTTGATCATAAACATTGTGATACCATGACAGTGGATCTGATAACCAAGATGTCACCTAAGTGGCTAACAAGCAGGGATATACTAGAGAAAGGGATCATTCACACCCTGGGTGGGGCAGAGAAGGACAGCTGAAGATTTCATCATGCTACCCAGAATGGCACAATTTAAAACTTGTGAATTTTTAATTTCTGGAATTTTTCACTTAATATTTTTGAACCATGGTTGACTATGGGTAACTGAAAGCACAAAAGGCAAAACTGATAAGCAGGGTCTACTGTAGCTTTCTATTACATTAATTTTCCATGTAACTTGAGTGTAATTAACATTTTTTATCTGTTTTTGTAACACTAATTTAGTAATGGTCATTTCATTTCTAGGTATGTGTTAAAACTAGTCTTTATGAACTGAATTGCCAGTTTAATTGATTTATGGTTGGAAAACATAGCCTATATAATATTGATCCTTTGAAATTCATTGGGGCTTCATTTTTATACACATTTTATGTGCGCTCAAAAATAATATGAAGAACCAGTCATGGTGGCTCATGCCTGTAATCTCAGCACTCTGGGAGGCTGCGGCAGGTGGATCACTTGACGTCAGCAGTTTGAGACCAGCCTGGCCAACATGGTGAAACCCCATCTCCACTAAAAATACAAAAATTAGCCAGGAGTGGTGGTGCATGCCTTTTTCCAGGTGGTGCATTCATTTTTCCAGGTAACATTTTCTATTCTCTTATCATAGACATTGCTTTATTAATAATGGTTTCTCTCATATTATTTTATGTTTTTCCTATAACATAATCCCAGCTATTCAGGAAGCTTAGGAATCACTTGAACCCCGGAGGCAGAGGCTGCAGTGAGCCAAGATTATGCCACCACACTCCAGCCTGGGTGATAGAGTGAGACTTGTCTTCCCCACCCATCCCCCAAAATAGTAATAATAATATGAAGGCTGGGCATAGTAGCTCACATCTGTAATTAGCACTTCAAGATGCCAAGACAGTAAGATCACTTGAAGCCAGGAATTCAAGACCCCATCTCTACCAAAAAAAAAAAAAAAAAAGAAAAAGAAAAAATGTGAATTTTCTGATGAATAAAGAGTTATTGAGTTATTTACATATTCAATAGCTTGTTCTGGTTTATTGTATTGTTTAGAAATTTTATATCTATGCCTATTTTTTCATCTGCTTCAACTATTAATTTCTCAGTAATCAGTGTGTAGAATCATCCTTTACATTTGTAGACATATTAATCTACTCATTTCTGTCAGCTGTTGCTTAATAGGGTATGAGGCTAACTGTAAAATAATAACGTTTTGTATTCTTCTTTGTTCTTTTACCAGCTCATGTTTGTCCCTCAATTTTTTGCTTTAAAATCAGTTTTTCTTATGTTAGTAATTCTATTACAGCCTGTTTTGTTATTTTTTTAAGTTCTGGGATACATGTGGAGGATGTGCAAGTTTGTTACATAGGTGAACATGTGTCATAGTGGTTTGCTGCACCTATCAACCCATCACCTAGGTATTAAGGCACTTATGCATTAGCTATTTATCCTGATGCTCGCCCTCCCCCCATGCCCCTGGTAGGCCCCCAAGTGAGAACATGCAGTGTTTGGTTTTCTGTTCCTGTGTTAGTTTTCTGAGGATAATGGCTTCCAGCTCCATCAATATTCCTGCAAATGACTTGATCTTGTTCCTTTTTATGGCTGCATAGTATTTCATGGACTATATGTACCACATTTTCTTTATCTAGTCTACCATTGATGGGCATTTGGGTTGCCCAAATGTCTTTGCTATCGTGAATAGTTCCAGTCTGTTTTTTAAGTTCATTTTTCCAGGTATAACATTTTTCTATCCTCTTGTTTTAGATACTGCTTTATTAATAACTGTTTCTCCCATCCTATTGTATGTTTTTCCTATAATATAGGCCTTTGCCTTTTCTTTCTCCTTTTACTTTCTTATATTGGATAGATACGTTTTTTCCACAACTCAAAAAGTTTTACATTCTATTTTTGTTTTTATGATAAGACCCATATTCATATTTTTAAAAATTATCAGTGTATCTTTTACCTGAGAAGATCTATGTTTTAATAGGTTCTAATTTCCTTTTGGTTTCACTCTTATCCCCTAATTCATGCTGTTATGGTCTAGAAATTTAAATGTAAATAGCTAAATGTGGTTAGTAGCTACAGTATTGGACAGCCCAGATCTATAATCTCAGCAATGCATTATTATGGAAATACTTTGCTTTTTTATTTCTTGACTATCACCCACGCCTAACTTTAGGCAACAAAAAACTTTATCAAGGTTTTGATCACCTACTTTCTATATCACTTGGACCATTTCCTGAATTTTTGTCTCATAATTAACTGCTTCCTTCAAGAGTGCTTTCAAAGAGTCTTTGTATTGCAACTATTGTGAAACTTTATACACCTGAGAGAATTTTAATATATCCTCACATTTGAATGACAATTGGTTGGAACAAACCAACTGGCTGATTTTTATAACTGAAAGTATTTTGCTCTAAAACATAAAAAACTTTATTCCATTGTCTTCAGCATTGCCGTTGAAAAATGCGGTTATTAGTTGGATTATTGTTTCTTTATAGGTGATCTGCTTCCTCTCTGTAAGCTTTTAAATTTTTATTTTTGCTTTTGATACTGTTAAATGCAAGTATAATTAGTCTGAGCATTGAGTTTTCTTTACCTCTCCTGTTTGACACTATAAGAGCCCCTTCAAACTAAGATCACTTTATTTTTCTTTACCTCTGAGATTTTTTTTGCGCGCGCGCGTGTGTGTGTGTGTGTGTGTGTGTGTGTGTGTGTGTGTTTTCTCCATAGTTTTTCTGGGATTTCCGTTATCCAGTTTTTATTTCATTCTCTATGTGTTTTTTTTTTTTCTGTCTTACTTTTTATATTTTCTATTTTCTTTTCCATTGCCTTTGATAATATTTATTCAAGATGATCATCCAATGACTAATTCATTCTTTGCCTTTATTTATACTATGCTTGCCTTATATTTTGTTTTAATTTCAATTATGCTTTTCATAATTTTGTGATTGTTTCTGCTTCATATATTTAATACTATCCTTTGTCTCCTTAAAAATAATTTTAATACTTATTTTTTTATTTCATCTAACCCAATTATTCTGTTTCACATAATATATAATATTCAGCTTTTTTCTTTTAACAGTAATTGTACTTGATGTTTCTACCTATTCAGTCCTGTCAGCTTATGGTTTCCCTTGGATATGCCCTGCCCTGCCTTAATATGTATTAGAAAAGAAAGATGGCCAGGCATGGTGGCTCATGCCTGTAACCCCAGCACTTTGGGAGGCTGAGGCAGGCAGATCACTTGAGGTCAGGAGTTCAAGATCAGCCTCGCCAACATGGTGAAACCTCATATCTACTAAAAATACAAGAACTTAGCCAAGCATGGCATGTGCCTGTAATCCCAGCTACTCAGGAGGCTGAGGCAGGAGAGTCACTTGAAACTAGGAGGTGGAGGTTGCAGTAAGCCAAGACTGTGCCACTGCATTCCTGCCTGGGCCACAGAGCGAGACTGTCTGAAAAAAAAAAAAAATTGTAGGCCGGGTGCAGTGGCTCATACTTGTAATCCCAGCCCTTTGGGAGGCTGAGGTGGGTGGATCATGAGGTCAGGAGTTTGAGACTAGCCTGGCCAGCATGGTGAAACCCCGTCTCTACTAAAAATACAAAAATTAGCTGGGGGTGGTGGCAGGCACCTGTAATCCCAGCTACTCTGGAGGTTGAGGCAGGAGAATCA